>NW_015150874.1:220579-236690 GCF_000732505.1 Cyprinodon variegatus | reverse complement strand
AAAGAAAGAAAGAAAGAAAGAAAGAAAGAAAGAAAGAAAGAAAGAAAGAAAGAAAGAAAGAAAGAAAGAAAGAAAGAAAGAAAGAACTTAACAAGAATGGAAAAAGCCACTGTTGAGCAGCAGGTCTTGGAGTGTGGAGCAGCCTCTAATTAGGGAAGCATTCAGGGGTGGCATTAGCTTCCAAATTTCCTCAAAGGGTAGAAAGTGGAGCTCCTTTAGGAGGAAGACAGCCCCATACGTTGAATAGCAGATTGAGTGATTCTGCACCTCTATAGGAGGCAGGGCCGTCGCTAGGCTCCTGCAAATCTGGGCTCAATATAGAAGGGGTTGAATTTTTAATGCAAAACAAAAATCATCTCTCTTGTATAAAATGATAAACACTGTAAGAATGTGTTTGTATTTCATGACATGCACAAATTCCAGGGATAAAATTCCTATTCTTAACTGAACAGCTTAAATGTTGTCCACTTAGAAAATATAAAAAAGGTAGATAATAAACATCCTATTTCAATGATGCTTAAGATTGGATTTCTTTTTTATGATAGTCGGTATATTGACCCGTTCATTTATTCTATTTTATTATCTATTTTATATTTATCGATTCTCTGCTTTTAATGAAATTCTGGAATAACTAGGACAATAATATTTTTAATTAAAACATTCTTTCATCATTTTCTTTTAATTTTAATTGTCAGTTTAATTTAGTCATTTTCAATATTGTGGTGACTTTTTTTGTTCATATTAAGAAAGAAATCTGTAAGCTTGCTTTTCAGAGAAGTAAAAGTTTAAGTTTTAAAGCAATATCAGGAATTTTTATTTAGTTTTTATAATATTTTTTGATTATTTTGAGTTGAATGAGTTAGTTAAAGGGTGTAGTTACCTAAATGATATTGTATTTACATGCAACCTTTAAAGATGACTTTTACACACAGGAAAATTTACTTTTTTTCCCTTTTCAGATAAAACCTAAAACAAGTGATTAGAAGTAGTACAATACTTCATATTACGACAGTTTTAAAAATTATTTGTAGTTACCTTTCGCACTAGTTTATTCCTGAATGCAAATAAATGTCCCATATTAAACAGCACATGCTGTGGTTCCGTGTTTGCATATGCCAGACAAATGCACAATATTTGCATCACTTTTTTATTGTTTGTAATATTTTTTTTCTTTTGTTTTTTGGGGGATTCTTCTTTTTCTGTTTTTTATTTTCTTTATTTTCTTTTAAGTAGCTGTTTGCTCCATTAGAATCAGGATAAAAGTAGTGTGATTTTCTGAATATATATATATGGTAAATTTTCTTGTGAAGTCATACATAGTGCAAAAAAATAAAAATAATAAAAAAAAATAAAAATATATATATAAACTTTTTTTTCTTCCACAAGTATTTTGTGCTCTGAATGTTGCTTTATCCCCTCTCCTCATTAACCGAGTGACCCAGCAGGATAAAGTACTAACTTGGCTTCAGTCATGCTAAAGGAGGCTGATGACCACATGATCCATCCAAGACATGTTGGAGGAGCCTTTAACGTACCACAGGGCTTTTAAACCTTCGGCATCAAGACTCTCGGACCATCTAGTTGTTTTTGTGTGTGTGTGCGTGTGTGTGATTTGTTGTTTTATTTTATTTATCTCTTTTTTTAAATATTTTGTTTGTTATTGCATATTTCAGTTACAGATCCATATCTATATTATTTAACAGTGTCTTAACTCTGTGTTAAACTCTTTACCACCTCTATAAAAAATTAATGTATATATATATATATATATATATTTCCGTTATGATTTACTTTATGTGATGTTTACTTTGCGTAATAACCATCATCTATTATTTAAGCCCCTTCCATAGCCGTTTTACAATTTAAAGGAGTCTCTGTCGCAAAAATCAAATCAGTGTTAGTTATTTGTTATTTCCATTATAAGAGCAGGAGCAGAACCTACTTCCAGAAATTCCCTGGAGCATTTATGCAAAATTCGTTGTATAAATCGTTTAATGGGGCATCTGTAAAGTGCTAAAAGACATAAACATGCAAACATTAAGAAACAGTTTATTTCCCCATCTATAAACTGGGTTATTTAAGGAGGAATTTTGGAAAAAATATATAAACGCAAAAACTGTACAGCACATTAAAACTGTCAGGGTTTTATAAAAAACAACAAACACAATGAAAGCCTATTTTTCAAACTAGGCCTATAATGCATTACTGATTACCTCAAATTATTGCCCGAACTCTATTTTCTACATTTCTTTTTTCTGTTTCTATTTCTATTTTTTGCCTGGGTTATTTGTAAACAAAACCTTCATCTGACCTCGTTCCCTGCTCCATCTCTCCCCAGAATGTGTGTGTGTGTGTGTGTGTGTGTGCGTGTGTGTGTGTCTCTCAGTGCGTGTTACATCATCACGCATCCTCTACTGGCCCACTGAACTGAGCGCTGCACCAACTGGGCCATCTACTACGCGCTGCACGTTTCTGTGGATCAGCGGAGCAGACATGCGGCGGACGCGCACTTCCAGTCACGGAAAGCGCTCAGGCTCTATCTACATTTAAAAAAAAAAAGGGAGTGGGTGGGGTGCAGCACTGAGGGCTGCTAAAAAATTTAAAGAAAGAAGCAAAGTAACCACAAGCATCATCTCAAGGACTGAGGAGCTTTAGGTCCATTAAATGCGTAAAAACAGGTTAATTGTGTGACTTTCTGAAGAATAACAGCTCGCAGGTTTACTGCCCTGGGCCAGAAAACAAATAAAAACAAATCTTGGAATAAAATTAAAAGGATAAACCAGATTAAGGTTCCCCTCCTATACTAACACACCCATCCTTACAATAACTACTTATCTGCTTCAGTCAACGTTTCAGTTTTAAACAGACTGGCGCTGTAAAAGGAATAAAAAGGAAAAGAAATATCACAAGATTAATATATTAACTAACCTTTGCAAAATACGTTTAACATGACATTATTAGCGATTATAATGATTTATACTTACGAATATTAGTTTTGCTTCATAAAATAGGGGATCATTATTAATAAAATTATTAAAACCCCACTTTGTAAATAAATCAGACACATTTTGGTTAGGGGGAAATGATCAGTCAACCATTAGGTGTTTTTTTCTCAATGAAGCAGAAAGGCTGAGATGTTGAGTTTATTGAAATATGAATAAAGAAAGTTAACTTTTGTTTTAATGAAGATATCTGGGAAGGTGTAATCATTAAATCTATTGAGCGCACTGTGAAAAAAAAGATTTTTGGAGAATAATAATCCCCACTAATATATCCATAATTTTCCCCCCCCTAAAATATTAAATCTAATTTCCTAATGTTTAAATTGGAAGCATCCGCTTCTTAATATTTTGTTGTTGTTTTACTTCAAATTGTTTCCAAAAATATGTCCTTAATTATTAGATCATTCATTCTATAAGGTGTTCAGCAGAAAATAGTAAATCTGTAATGTTCATTTGAGCTGAACTATGAATTAATAGCTTAAAAACTAACAATTGTCTACAGACTTGCAGTTGTCTATTGGAATAATAATCGGTTTCCATCCAGCATTGAAGATCTGCTTCCAAACTTGTTTCCAGAACAAAAAAAACTAATAAAAAAAAAAACAGATAAAAAAAAAAAACTTGTAAAAACATAATTTTACCTATAAGGACATAGGTATTCCTCCAAAACATCAGTCTGGTTGCTTTCCGGTGGAAACCGCACAAGATAAATAAGAACAGAATAAACTACAATAATCTCTAATCAAAACATTTCATCAATCACTTTACATGTTTATAATGGATTAGAATGTATTGTTAAACATCATTCCGAAAAACCATTGATAGGAATTTTAAAGATTTTAGTGTTTAAAACCTAATAACGTACACTTCAATTTTTTATGTTAATTTAAAAAGAAAACTACCAATAAATATACTTATTCCAAGCAAATTGTTCAAATTATATTTCTTCTGTTGATGAAAGTAAAATGAAACGAATTTGACCACTTAGTTATAATGCTTTCAGCAATTACATTTCACACTATATTAATCAGTCAAATAAAATCTGTTTATTTTTTATCTCTATGTGTCAGTTTGGAGCAGATCATAAAAATATCAGGGATGAAGAAGTTTTTTTTTTCCTACTAAATTGTGACCCAACTGTGGCCATCATGTGTAAATCTGTGACCCTGCAGCCCCCTGCCTCACCCGGCTGACACCCTCCTGTCCGCTCACCGCAATTATGAGGATGAGTGTGAGAGAGGTCAGATGGACACGCAAAGCCCGTTTGCGCATGTTCCAAAACGTGCAGTAGTGGCGCAGAAAAAAAAAGCATGCAGCTTCTGAACGTAAACGGGCTGATACACGCATATCAGCCAGATGTTACCCTCCTGGTTTTACGACTGTAGAACTGGTTATTCCTGCACCTTGGGTTTATTTTTAAAGGAGGCTTAAATAAACTTCTTTCCAAACTATGTTGTTTTTGTTTTGTTTAGCAAAAAGAAATTTATTCTTCTTATCAATAAACAAACTGTGTAAAAAATACACCTCAGTTACACCATGATTGCAAAAAAATGTACAACGCTTTCATTACTTCAAATCAAAACACACGGCAATAGAATTATAAATGTATACCTTTGCTGTTTTGCGTTTTTTTTAATACAAAACCTTTAAAACTTGTTTTGATTTTCTGATATAATAAAAAAAAACAGGAATGTGTTTGACACAGTTTTTAAAAAAATGTGATCATTTAGAACCTGTCCTGAGACGCTCCTAAAAAAAAATAATAATAATAAAATAGTGACTGAAACAAATCACGTCTTGGAAAAATACAAGGAAAACTCGTGTTAAAAAAAGAAATAAATCATTTTGATTCTCATTAAAATAAAACAAATATACCATAAATATAAACAGCATGAATATAGGCACAAATAGTGTTTTTTTTTTTTTTATGTCCGTCATTCTGCTGTAATCAAACGTACAAAAATAATCCTACCTTCAAAGAGGAGCGTTTGTTTCTGTTTTTTGATCATTGTTTTTTTTGCAGTTTTAAGACTTTTTTGTTAGTTTAACAGGCGCTAGTGCCGCCGATAACTCTGTTGGGAAAGTTTTCGACTAAAACTGCTTCTGGATGGACGGATTGCGTCTGGCTGGGGATCCCCATAGAGGGCAAAACCGGGACAATGACAGGCGGAGTCCTGGAGGGGCTCAGCGAGCCTCCGATGATGCTCTCTATGGAGAAGGGGGAGCGCTGCGGCGGCTGCGCCGGAGAGCTCGGTTTCTGCGCTGGGGACGCGGAACCCAAACCGGAACCGAGCTGGGGGTAAAACCTGCTTCTGGTAAGGTCTGTGCTGGTGGGCATCAGTGACGGTGAGGGGATGTGTGTGTGGGAATGTCTGGGCTGCTGCTGCTGCTGGAAGGCGAGCAGCGCAGAGTGCGTGTGGTAGGACTGCAGCTGGATGCCGTACGCGCCGCAGCCGTAAGGTGCGTATCCGTACGCGGCGGCCGCGGGGAGGAAGCCGTTATGCTCCCGCAGCAAATCCTGCGTCTGCTGCCGCTTGAAGCGCTTCCTCCGCCGCAGAAAGCTCCCGTTGTCAAACATATCGGCGGACTCCGGGTCCAGAGTCCAGTAGTTGCCCTTCCCTGGATTCCCGGGCTCCCGTGGGATCTTCACGAAGCAGTCGTTCAGAGACAAGTTGTGTCTGATGGAGTTCTGCCAGGCAGGGAACTTCTCCCTGTAGTAGGGGAAGCGGTTGCTGATGAAGTCGCAGATCTCGCTGAGGGTCAGCCTCTTCTTCGGGCTCTGCAGGATGGCCATGGTGATTAAGGCGATGTAGGAGTAAGGAGGCTTCACCAGGGCGTTCTTCCCCGCCGGTTTGAAGGCATCCCTGGAGGAGGAGGAGGTGGAGGTGGGGCCGTCCTGCAGGCATTGGGGGGGAGGAGGAGAGCCGGACAGGAGGATGCCGTCCCGCATCTGCGCCACCTCGTCCACGTAGGAGCGCGTGCGGCCGTCCCCGTCCTCGCCTTCGCCGACCACGTCGATGTCTGTCTCTTCCGAAAGGAGGGAGGCATCCGACATCTCCGAGCTCAGAGTCATGGCTCAGTCTGTGCACTCCGAGCTGCCGCTCAACCTCCCGCGTCAAAAACTCATATGAGAGGCGCAGAGAAATGCCCGCTGCTTTTTCCCTATTTCCATAGATTTTTAAAGTTATGTTTTTAATTCGCAGACTGAAGCGCGGCCCCTGGAGTTATAAGACTGACTGTGGGGGGAACCTGCAAAACGGGCAAACCTGGATCTCACAGGGGGCGGGTCCTCCCTCTTAATTTATACCACCGCCCTGGTCACATGGGAGGGAAACGTCACAGGGGAGAAGGAGAAGCACGAATAAAGAAACAATAATACAATTAAAATGTCATTAGAAACTAGATTTTCTTTTTTTCTTTCTTTTTATGAAAGAAAAAAAGAAACTGCATTTCGATACATTCCTAATCACTAGTTTAAATATAATCTACTAATTATGCTTTTGGGAATACAAGCATCCCCCTTTTATTCTTATTTATCTCAAACATTAAAATAATAATAATAATAATAAGGATTTAGACCTAAATGTGTATTATTTGGAGGAAGCTTTTTGATTGGTCATTTCCATCCCTTGTGCCCTCTTTCTGGGAGTGGCGCTTGGTTTGCGTGATCCAGCACTTCTCCAGATTATCCTGCAAGCCATTTGTAGTGTGAGAGAGTCAGCTGTTAACTCAAATCAGTCACGGGTCACGCAGAGCATGCAACTTCCACAAATACATGAAGCCAAGGCCTGAGCTGCGCAGCCTCTGCAGCGTGGAGCCGTGGGAGGGTGCAGTTACTCCTCTCCCTATTTAATGGTGAACACATTATTTGATTGTGGTTATGCAAAGCAAATACTACTATATATATCTATATATATATATATATATATATATAGATATATATATATATAGATATATATATATAGATATAGATACCCTGCTAATTGGACGTTCCCACTCAATGGTTTAATGTGCAATTAATGAAGATTGGCCACCAGCCTAGTTCTATTTAGCCATGAAACCTCCCACACTAAAATGAGAGGTGTTTCAGTTTCATTGTCCAACCCCTGTATATGTTATATTTTAAAACTATTATTTTGAGCTATTCCTTTTAGATTTGTCTTATTATAAATTCAAATTAATTGAACACGCTGCCTATATTCTTTTAGTTGGGTCATGTCGAACTCAATTTGAAACACATTTTCGCTCTTAAAGTCGTTGATGTTTAGCAACTAAATATTTTTTTTTATAAAAAAGAAATAATTTTTCAGATAAACATAAAATAATTAAATTAATTATCTGAAATCTAAGCATACTAAATGTGTTTATTAAAGAAGAAAAAAATAACTTTCGTGTGTTTGGCTTTTTTCTAATCAATATTTTTTGTTAAAAAAAAAAAGGGGATGCTTGTTAATTTTTTTATATCCTGCTATAAAGGCATACATAACATTTGAAAAGGATGTCTTAAGATCTAAAAGCGACCTATTTTGTCTTTTTTATTTCCTCTCTGTGACCCACTGACTGTTGGAGGCGTTTCCTTGTTTATGCTGCCATCTGGTGGCGAAATCATAAAATAGACCACACAAGGCCAGACTAAAACTTTCATTCGTTCGTGAAAAATGCATAATGATTGCGTCATTAAGCTAATGCTAGGCTATAGGCTATTACGGAAAAGGAGACTATTGGTTTGCTTATTTATAATGCATTAAATTCAACCACAATTATGTAGCCAAGATTTTGTTTGTTTTTTGCTGAAAAATAGTGGATTTTTTCAGGCCTTTTCCTAAAACATTTTTTGAATTGGCAGTGTTAATTATTCTGTGAAAATATTTGCAAGTGTTTTTTTTTTTGTTTGTTTGTTTGTTTTTTGTTTTTTTTTTAATAGACTTAAGTTAATCTGCAGGGTTTACAACTTCCTCAAACTTCAACTAAAGTCATAAAACTGTCAACTTCTTCAAGAAAAATATCAGAAAAAGATTAGCAAGAGGCAGATCTTCAAAGTTTATTGGTGGTGTTTCCAAGATTCATAACAAATGTTTATTTAAGTTACTATATTATTGATCGATTTACTTTTATCAAGCAAGAAAATGATTATGTAAAATAAAAGACAAGGCAAAGTTCGCCAAATGTGCATAAATCTCAAATCTCTACAGCCCTTTCTAACCAAGAGCCCTCAGACTGCCTTTATTAATATATGCCACATTTTCTTCTTTTTGGTTAATACTTCTATGTATCCTTTAGTTTTGCATCAAAAACAGAGAGGCAAATTCATGATTAAAATGGCATCATTCAGTCAAATGTGTAAAAAGCATGAATGAAGATTCAATAAAAATTTAACTTGCACAGAAAAGTAAAAATAAATAGGTGGAAAATACAGATAAAATAGCAGAATTTTTTTTTTTTTCAGATAAATTGCACCTGCCAAACTTAAAAAAGACTGAATGGAACTATCTGCCACCCAGTATCTCTTATCTTAGCCAATGAAAAATAACTTGGGAGGGGGTATGCTAAGGAAGCATGGAGTCACTGCAAATAAGTACAGGAAACTCATAAATGACCATCAGTTTATGCTTTAAATGCAAGAAGAGGTTATAGATTATACGGCATTCTGCCCAGGGCGGTTTTGCCTGGAGGTGTCTATGCAAAGGCCAAAAAAGTTACATAAACTGTGGAAGAGTTTTCTATTGCTTATTTGTATTTCAACAATGCTAATCCCTCAGCAAATTTAAACCTTAGTAAAAATAATTGTTGCACACCCAGGTTTTTAATGATGCTAAAAATGTAGAAGGCCTTTATTTTACAGGGCTGTTTGTAAGGGCATGGGATGGCCAATGGGAATTTCTAGGTCAAAATCAAACTTTGTTTAGACTGATCTGAATCCTATCTAAATAATCATGGACTGAAAATAAAGTATTTCAAAGAAATTAAACTTTATATTGATGAGTTATGCATTTGGACAACTGTAGTCTGAGAGTGGAGAAAAGCACAATAAAAAAAAGGCTGCAGCAGTGACTCCTCGTGTTAAGCAAAGATTTATTATAGAAATCTAAGGGGATAAACACTGTGATTAAACATTGATTAAACATTACAACCACAAACTCCTGTTTATTTTATCCGATATGTTTGGTCTTAGTTAATATAAAATAGGTGAAACTAAAATTATTCAAAACCCTGGTATATTTTAGTTTAGAACATAGATTTTTAGAGTGTCCCATGCCCTGTCAGACCCTGATTTAAAGGTATAACGGAGAATTTTTTGTGAATTTTTGAAAAGACCCACCCTCTCCCCTTAAATAAAAAAAACAAAAAACCTACCCACACCCCAGAGGGAATGCGTGCAAGAGTATGCAGAAGCCCATTTCTCCTTGTGCATACTCTGTTTTGAGTTGCTGTTTGCATCACTCATACCGTACAAGCTTACTTTCCAAAAAAAGATTTGCAATTTTTCCGCTATGTCAGACTCACCAGGGAAAGTGAAAACGGGGACGAGCACGTAGGATGGCCTTACATAAAGATGTCACCAGAATGATTGACAATTAAGAGGAACACTTATTTTGATGATCCACCTGGAAAAAGAACAACTTCCACTATACCTTTAATCTATATAAGGGGTAAACATTTAGAGGGTTGGAAGAAGGCCTTACAACATTAAAGACTTGGAACTAATTACCAAATATACATCTTTAAAATAAATACAAGAAGATGCGAAATGGTCACCAAATATCAGATGGGTTTGATTGCTGTAATGCTAATATAGAGTTTTACACTAATTACTTAAAACGGGAAAGATGATTTTTTATTTTGGCTCCTTTAAGTAAAATGTAACAATAAACACATAAATAAATATGTAAATGTTGATATTTTTATACTGTTTTATCCAATCTGAAAACAATCTTGTCTCAATTTCTGACCATAACTAATTTATATTTGACTCATCTACATACAATACTTGTCCTATCCACAGGGACATTCCATTTCAAGCTTGAGTCCACTACAGCAGTGTTTCCCAACCTTTTCTGACTTGTCTACCCCTTTGTGAATATTCTCTTACCATGAGTACCCTCTCAGTTAAAAATATTGATGATTGTCCAAAAGTGAAATGTACAACTTATGAAATAAAAACTATTTTATTTAATCTTTTTTGATTTTGAATTTGAGCATTTAACTCTAAGGCCTTTTAGTAGCTCTATCTGGAATAAAAAAAATCATATATTTTTGCCTTGAAGTTAGTAGGGAATTGAGATAACTACAAAATAAAACCATATTATAAACCTGTATTTATAAAACTGGAGCTACTCTGAGTAACTCCCTTATAGCCACATTTAAACTTGAGGAATTGGGAACAAAATACAGAACAAAAAATATAGTCAGACTGACTTTATTAGTTTTAATTGTTTTCATCAAGACACCTTTGATGAGCTCTGATAGCTTAGTGTGAAAAGCATCAGATACCAGGCTGTTCTCTACTTCCAGCCTGCTCCTCTGCTTGGTTCTGATATGTGTCAAATCTCAAGGTGAACTCAAACATATAAGAAAATGTAATTTTTGGTTGATAAACGCTTTTTTTTTTCTCAATTTGGCCCTCAGAATGCAAAACAGATCACAGCCCTATTTATTTTACTACCTAATAAATTTAATATTTTCATATACCCCTTCAACATGCACTCGCGCACCACTTGGGGTACAAGTACCCCCAGTTAGGAATAACTGCTCTACAGGACCCCTGTAGGACCCCTGTTAGAGTGTTCCAAGATATTTCCATAAATGTTGAGAGCTCTGCACAGCTCTGCACAGTTTTGTGTAGGACTGAAGTCTTCTGAACCATAGTCTTATAGGTTTTGTTTTTGCATTTGGCCTGAACCATTCCTCCAGTTTAAATATCACAGCATCAGTAGAGAACCAAACAACCCTAACCACTGTGATATCGACTCTCCATCACATCTCTGTCTTATTTCTTAGTATTCTTTTCTTACTTCTTTGTATGCACATCCATTCTGGAAGCAGTCTACTGTAGCAAGTCACAGGTTATATATCCTCAGCATTTTATTTCTGTCATCCCTTACTATACTGGTCATATTTTCTGTTCACTTTAATATTACACAACAGGAGTTCTGTATTTTTGTTTGGAAACATCACTTGGACCCATCCACCTACGGTATGCTTAATAATGTAATTTTATTCAGTTCGCATTAAAATTCACCAAACTTAATGGAAATGTCTACTAAAAGCTCCAAGGATTCCACTGTCAACATCTCAGAGATGCAAAGACTGAATCTGATCTCTTTGGAGAAATTTCAACAGCTGAAGTAAAAATATTGTTCTGCATTAATTCAAATGCTTTCTTGTAGTCAGTCCAGGCAGTGCAGAATATCTGGTCTTGGAGTCTTGACTGACAACTCCATCAACAAGTAGCAGGAGCTTGGGGTGCTTTGCCATTTCCCTTATGGGACAATCTCATATAACAGCTACTTTGCCGACTCATCTTTGCAGCTAGTCTGTCTGACAACAACTTCATTGAGGTACAGTTACATGCTATCGGGATATTGCTGGATAAGATTCAATATGATCAGGATTTTTTGAACATGGATCAAACAGTAGGTTGGTCCCATTAATCAGGGAGTTGTGTGGACTGGCCATCCAGGCCCATTCATGGACAACTATCATTTTCTTTAGGCAGAGATTAGGATTCTGGTGAAAGCATGGGGAAGTCCAACTCTTAGGGTACTGCCTTAGATGTCTACCACTGTCTATATGGTGCTCCTGCCTCCTTCTATCATAGACTTCTTCAGTTTTATAATTTTAGCTTTGCGTTCATTTTGCCAAATGTGATTATGCTGCGACCCAAAGTAAACATCAGTATACCTCTTAAGGTAGCTGGCTACTGTTGTGAAATACCTCTAGATTTTTTGGCAATGGCAGGTTGGAGTATTCCATTAATCCTTTTTTTCCAGTCATTTCCCTCTGTTCCCCTAAAAGCTGGATTACTGTTGCAGCGTATCTATCTTTTACAAGACCTGATATTTCTAAGAAGTTACCTGAGCTGCAGGATCCAAGCTGTGAAAAAAGAATAAAAAAAGAATGATGAAAACTCTACATTATTTGAGACTCTGCAGTGTCTCGGAGGTAATGAGCAGTCAGGTGTAGCGGGGGAAGTGATTAAGGTCATCATAAAGGTAAAAAAAAAAAAAACAGAATTCAGGGAGCTAAAGGGGAAGGGCATCCCGGTAATTGGTGGAGGGAGTGTTCATGGTGTGGATTAGTGTTCCAAGATATTTCCATAAATGTTGTAGATAAAGGCTGGTGGTGTAAATCGAAAGAGAACCGAGGAATGAAAACCAGACAGTCAAATGATGGATGGAGTTGGCGGAGCAGTCGACTGCTGGTGAGTTTCCCAGAATAGGATTGTCACTGGTAGAATGATGAAATTAGGCAAGGTCTCTTCAATATTTTCAAGATCTCTTCAAGAAAAGATCTAAAAAATTGGCTAAATTGAGCTAAGCTGATTAATAATCATTATATTGCCAAAATTATTTCCTCACCTGTCTTGATTGCATCAAAACTAAAGTTCTGACCATTGTTCTCAAATAGCATTTGTGAATGTTTGAAGAAAAAGCTTGGCTTTCAGTCACTGATCTAAGTAAGGACTCTGTGCAGGCCAGTCTAGCTCATCTATACCAAACTCTCTCATCCTTGTCGAACTTTGCTTTGTGCATTTGTAGACAAAGGAAGGAGAGATAGGGAAAATATTAAAACTGTTTGGAAAAAAATTGTTGCATGGAATTGTTCAAAATCTTTCAGAGTTCGTTTTCAGAAGAACTAAAATGCCAAACCCTGCTAATGAAATAATGCCTCACAACATGAATTCTTCCTGTTCCAAGCTTCACGCTTAGCACAACATAGTCAGGCAAGTAATATTTTCCTGGCCTGAGTCTAATGGCAGATGCTACTGTATTCCATCAGACACGTTGCCTTGCATTTGGTGATATATGACTTTGGGACAGCCAGGGAAACAATCAACTGTAGTTATTAACTACACAGAGAGATGGTGACCTCTACATAATACGAGTTAGCTTCTCCTGCCCTCCTCCATTTGTTGGCCTACCAATTCATGCCAGATAGTTGCCTGATGTTCCCAGTTCCTTAGACTTCATTACAACCTCATAGAAGGGTGATGGTGGAGATCCACAAACTGGTTGGTTGCATCCTCTCACAATGCTCCTGGGAGCAATACATATTCAGTGTGTGACACTGAATATGTATTATATATATATATATATATATATATATACTCTCACTGAAGTAGAGAGTAGGTAGACAGTGCAGAATTTAGACAGAACAACCTTGCATTGTCATGCAAAGGGATTAGATTTGATGCCGTCAAAAGACAGTGTCTCCTTCAGACTCACCCCATGCTATGCTGCAGGCCCAACAAAAAAACATCTAGAGGCAGGTGAATGTGCAAACATAAACTCCGCTCCCTCAGTGCCAACTCCAATCATCGTGGAGCTGATGCAGGTGCATAAAGTGCATGCACATATGGATCTACAATATGCAAGCAGGACATTCATAACAAAAAGAGATATCACTGTTTGTAAAAGTGAATATATTATTAAATTACTGCAATGTCTTGTTCTGTCAGACCTTAGTCATCAAATTAAAGAAAATGCTGATGAAGCGGGCAGAAATTATTTGGGAAATATTTTCATTGAAATCTACCTGAAGTTACTCAACTCAGCTAATTAATTCACTCAGACATTTTCAATACAAATTTGGTTCAAAACATAAAGCTTCAAGGCTTCATTTCAGGGCAAATATAAATACTTCCTAGTTAGTGACAAGAAGTATATACAGGAATTGAATATTTTATTTCAGTGTTTTGTAATTTATGGCTCCTCTGCTTCTAAACACATCTCACCTCAGTATATCATATGATGACAAATCTAATTTTTTCTCTTCCCAAACAGTCGCACTGCCAGGAAATGCTGTTTGGCATCAACAAGGAGGATTTGGAAAAATTTTCAGCAGACTTGCTTAACATTGTTGCTCAACACACCAATCCATTTTTTTCTTACAAACGTGGCACCATTTAGAGTTAACACATAGAAAATTTTATTCAAAAACAACAAACCTCTCTTGCGATTACTATCATATTATTTTGAACGTTTTTAAAACTTGTATTCATTTTAACAAACAGTAAAGTAGATTACCACTTCCAAACCGAAGTAATATTACATCACTACCACACCAGGTTAACACTTGATGCTTAACTATACCCTCTGTTAATGCAATGAAAGCATCTCTAATGTCATTATTTAAATTCTTTAGTTTGAATTAAGGAAGGATGTCCATAGATCTATTGGAACTAATAAATTTGTTTAAATTAGATGGAAAATGGATCAAATACATTTGCCTTATAATTCAACATTTTAACTGCCTTTGTAATGTTCTTGAACTCTTTGTGGAAAAGCAAAGTTGCACCTTTATGTTTCCATAGAAGCGCTATCATTGCCATGAAGGATAAATTAATAGGCTATAGAAATATTTATTGTTCTATTTTAATATCACCTGGTGAGATGTTTTTCTAAAGTTACTGGTAAAACAACTAAAGCAACTTTTTTTTTTAGATAAACGTGAAAAAGAATTCTTGATGCTTTGGACTTGTTGGCTGCAGCTGAAATAGTCAATTTATTATTATTTTTTGGTTTATCTCTCATCCTTTGGTTCAGACTAATTGTTAGGAGGATCTGTAGGAAAAAACAAAAACAAAAAAAAACATTATTTAAACCAAGGTGTTTAATTAAAAAGAGGCATCCTCCAGGAACAAGACAAGCATTCTGACTAAGAGGTTACTGGCCATGTTGTTTTTTTGTTTGGATTCCTTAGATAAGAGTCAGTTTTTGGGGTTAGGGTTGATGATGAATCCAATGGTCAGCTGCTGGCTGGTTAGACGAATTAACTCTTTTTTATAGAGTTTGATCAGCAAACATCTAAATTCTATACTTATATGCTAGACTGGTTTAAAATGATCCAAGTAATATCTCACGGTCAGCTTTTTCGTACCACTTCACCTTGGGTTAAATCTTTTTTTCCTTTATCAGTTAGTTGCTTCCATAGCGTTTGTTGTCCTTTTGAAAAAGCGTTATTTAATGTGTAAGGTATGCATAGCTATAAGCATCCAGGAAGAACAGTGAACTATCTAAATCCTGTGTGTACTGTTAGCCTATGTATTTATCAGTCAATGAGGGAACTTGGTCAAATTTAGAATGACAGTTCTATGTCAGTGGTGAATATCTCTGTATGCATCTGTCTTTTTTTATTAAAGGTTGTATTTCATCTTTTAACTATCTCATTGATTAATTAGATTATTTGTTTTATGCGTATGTCACATAGGCGTTGTTAGCCCATTTTTGGGCCAACAACACCTTTGCTTCAGCACCCCTAAATTAAATCAAAGCGCCCCTAAAATTGTGTTTTGTTTTTTTCATTATACTGCATGCACTTTTTAAAATAAAAAAAGAAACTTAAATAAATTGTAAAAGCTTTGAAAAAAAAACTATACAGTACTTGGTTTAAAGAATAATATTTTACTTACTTGTTGAAACTTTCAAGCAGGCTCCTGCTGTGAGAGGCAATCATTTATTTCATTGTTTGAATGGTTATGTCATAACTCTCCATAAAACGCCTCAAGCTGTGGAAACATTTCAACATTTCACCATTCCAATCGCACAGCCCACCACTCCAGTTTCTACTTAATTGCTTTGACCTTACTGGAAGAGCTTGTGCCTATCTTCAGCTGTTTACGGGCGAGAGGCGGTGTACACCCTGGACAGGTCGCCAGTCCATTGTAGGGCAACACAGAGACAAACAGGGCAAACAACCATTCACACACACTCACATCTAAGGAGAATTTAAAGAAGCCAATTAACATAACAGTCATATTTTTGGACCGTGGGAGGAAGCCGGAGTACCCGGAGAGAACCCACACATGCACAGGGAGAATGCAAACTTCATGCAGAAAGGCCCCCATCCGGGAATAGAACCCTAAACATTCTTGCTGCAAGGCAACAGTG
>NW_015150874.1:196256-220329 GCF_000732505.1 Cyprinodon variegatus | reverse complement strand
GTTTTAAAGTGTTTTTTATTCCACAAGAAAACTTCATCTGTGCAGTCAGTTCATCAAGATTATGATCCTGCATTCTACTATTATTTTGCTGTCAGAGTTGCTCAGACCCCCACATAGCGGCGGTGCAGTGCGCTGTCACTAGGAATCCCATTCAACAGCACCATCTTGCCCGGTCGTCTCTTCTTGGTTTGTCGCGGCCGCTGGACGCCGGTTTGTGTGTATGTAATCCAAACTGCAGACACCAGGATAATAAAAGTGAACATGTTTTCCCGGCAGATTTCAGCATTTTTAAGTTAATTTAGGTGTTAAACTGTTTCACAGGAATGATCATAGCACTCTGTATCATCAGTGATATCTGTTGCCCTGCCAGCTCCCAGATCAGCTTCTCTGATTGGGCGATGTGGAGCGCTGGACAGCGAAAGTTAAATTTTTCCAAATTCAGCAGCTGCTGCTTTGCAGCGTGTTGCTCGCGTTAGATGCTCAAATGCTCATGACGTGCTGCTTCAGCTGCTCAGAGGCGCTGCACTTGCTTCGTAAAACGCGCTGCGGGACCTTTTGCTGCACCTTGATGCACATCAACCGTTGACTTTGCATGTAAACTAGCTGCTCCTGCTGCCTTTGCTGCTTGCGGTCTGAACGTAGCATTAGTCTTTTTCCTGCTTCACAAAGGTAGGCAGCAGCTTGAAAAAGCCATGATGGCAATTATTTTACATCCAAGTAGTATGCAGTTCTTCATGTATACACACACACACACACACACACACACACACATTGATTCCAAATAGATGGTATCGGCCAATAATGCACAGCCAGATATTGGGGCCAAAAATTGCATCGGTGCTAGTTATTATCATTATTAAACACTATCGATTTTAGATTTGGTGGGTCAGACCTAAAATAGCCTAAGAAGGGGATCTATGTTTATTTGAACTGGCATAAACAAACTAGATGCAACTTTAGTTTCCATGTGTTTATTTTTATCAAGTTTTATTCGGTTGGCTAGAAGTCAAATGAAATGGTTTACAAATAATTGTTATTTTCAGTGGTCAGGTCCAGCTTTTTTATTGAAATCATCGGAGGCAGTCAATCTAAAATTTAACCCTGTGAACTTTAGCATATATAGTGCTCAACCTATGGCTTGATAGATTATGAAAGATTAAAAACTTTTGATCCTACCTCGGTTTTGGCATCACTTTGTTTACAGCATCATCTAAACAAGAAAATAGGACATTCTTTTTGCACCTTTACCTATGTCTCCTGTAGTAATTTTATTGCAGCATTATTTATTTTCTGTTGCTACATAATTTAGTGGGTTTCTGAAATTCACTATAAAATGCTCATTTTTGCAGCTTTAACTTGGATTTTAGTTTTGTGTGGATGTTTAAGATGCAATCTTGTTTCCTTTGGGGAGAAAAAAATCAAATTGGAGCCCTCACTAGTTGTATTGACCTAAAGGAAAACACTTTGCTTTATATCTGGTATTAGTTCTTTTAAGAAAGTTTTGTTCATGTTGCCATATGTTTAAAAAAAAGTGCCCTCAATTGTTTATTTCCATGCTGTTTCCATTTGTGTATCTGTCTTAGAGAGAGTGTGTGTGTGTAGGGGGCGGTCATGTGGTTTTTGTTTGGACATGTGACCAACATAGTGTGATGCAGGACAGGATTATAGGCTTTCAAGCTAAAGCAGAGCAGCAATGTCAGCAGCATGGTTGCTTTTCCAGGTGTCTAAGTGTAGGGAAATGTACTGTAAGTATAGGGAAGCTGCAATATTTTAACAGATATAGACTTATCCTCACATTGTAAAAAGAATTAATGAAGCTATCAAATCTGTTGAGCTTTTGATCTGACCAATAAGCTCAAGTCTTTCATTGACTACCAGCAAAATCAAATTAAATTTTTCATTCTGATGGAATGTGATAATTCTTTTTAAAGAAATACCCCTGCAGTAATATGTGTATTTATTCCTGCAGCTTTTAAAGACTGCTTGGATCTGATATCTCATTTAGGTTGTTGGTTGGACTCTACCCTCCATGTCCACACCAGAAATGGATCTTATTGGGATCACAAAGCCCAATTACAGCACTTTGGACACTGGTGGAGGAAGGTTGTATTGAGGAACAACTAGGTTAATCCTTCATTTTATAATTATTGTAATAAAGAAAACCATCACATTGTCCTGTTGTGGTAATCGGCTTGAGGATTGATGAAAATTAATACCCCATTTCATTTAAAACTGGTATTTCTTCTAAGTTAAATGTGCTTTTCTCTAGATGACAATGTAAATCAAAGCATCTAGTATGATCTAACTTCTCCGCAGCTTTGAAGTAAAACAGATTTTTACACAAAATATTAAACAATCTTTTTTGCACTGCTACTTTTAGAATAATAAGCTCATTTAAGCTGGATATTGAGAAAGGATAACAGCTCTTAAGAGAAGTAATTATGACAAGGCTGTAAAAATGTATATATTAACATTTTGCATTTGAGATTGAAAAACTCTTTTTTTTTTTTGTCTGTGAATATGCTCTATCAGCAGCCCATGAAGTTAAGTTATATCTTTCTCTTGTTTAAGTTGTGTATAAAAATCTTCAAGGAGCTTTCTGCTACCAATTTATTATTCAGTAAATTTAAAAAAAGTATCAACAAATAAATCAATTTGCAAAATAACGATTAGTCGTACCTCTAATCTCAATGCTTAGTTCTGTGTTTTTGCTAAAATCAATAAAAGGGCTAAAACATAAGTATTAATTGCTTTTAGTGGAGTAGTGACTGCTAGAGCTTAACTTCCTGTTGTTTTTGTGAGTTGCAGCATTTATTAAGTATGTTCTTAGATCACTCAGCTGTTAGGTTTATCAATGAAGAGCATGGAGCAAACCAATTCTGAAACTTTGTTCCAAGACAACAGGCCAAAAGTGTGAAAGCGGGATTTGATTTGTGCTAAAAGAGCTCTTAATATTCTTGGTGAGAAATAAGTAAACGGGATTATCATACCTATTACTTTGTCTGTTCGTCCCTGAGCTTGTGCTATAACAGAATGGCACATTTGCAAACGTTAAGTTATGACTCTGAACCCTAAAACTCTTGCTTTTTCTTTTAAGGTTCTTTAAGGTTAAATGAGTAGATGAAAGCAAAATCTGATAAAGGATTAGAGACGTACAGATTTTAGGAAGGAGTTTGGAACAGAGTTTCAAAGCTGCCTCCATGGCCTATGGTGTTTCTGGCTGCAACCTTTCCTCTTTGCTACATTTTGATTCATAGTTCTTGTTGCAACAAGTGGGAGGTTCATTAAAGTTTGTTAGAGATTAAACCCTTTAAGCATCAATCTTTCTATTCTAACCCAGGGAAAGTTGTGTTTAATTTGGAACTAAACAGTCAGGCCTTCATAGGTGCATGGTGTGGTTGTGGTCTAGCATCATGTGGGCTTGTGCTCCTACGTTTTTAAATCTTTGGTCATGTACTAACATCATATAATGTTGTATCTATTTTATTTTATTTTTTTTGGCAGATGAAAGAAGCAATTATGAATCAAGAAAAACTCGCTAAACTACAAGCGCAAGTCCGCATCGGCGGAAAGGTAACGCTAACACATGCAAAGGTTTAATTCGAAGTCCGTTGCAACTGGTTTCTTTTATTGCAAGGTGTTCAGGTTTGCATGTCTGTCTCCAAAGGGAAGCGCTCGCAGAAAGAAGAAGGTCGTGCACAGAACGGCGACCGCCGACGACAAGAAGCTCCAGTTTTCCTTAAAGAAGCTCGGGGTCAACAACATCTCCGGCATCGAAGAGGTTGGCACGGCTGCGCCGTAACTCCAGATGAATCTGTTATCTCCCGCACACTTGTCGTCTAAAATTTCCAAGTGTCATTCCAGGTGAACATGTTCACAAACCAAGGAACAGTCATCCACTTCAACAACCCCAAAGTGCAGGCCTCTCTGGCCGCCAACACCTTCACCATCACCGGCCACGCTGAGACCAAGCAGCTGACAGAGATGCTGCCCGGCATCCTCAACCAGCTGGGAGCCGACAGCCTGACGAGCCTGAGGAGACTCGCCGAGGCCCTCCCCAAACAGGGTGTGTAACCGTACACAGGTTTTCTCCTCAGTCTTGTGCCAATGAGCTACCTTGGATCTTTTTTGTTTTGGGTTTTTTTTTATACATTATTTTTTGTTTTCTTTGCAGCTGCAGATGGAAAAGCGCCGATTGCAACAGTAGAAGAGGAAGACGATGATGTTCCAGGTGAGAGCATGAAGACCTGCCTGTCCTGCTAATTTAGACAAAATATAGTTCCATCATTTATCTGCATGTTACCCCTATTCTGAACGAATAAATGTTGCAGGTTTTCTTTACTTTCAGCGCTGAAGAAAAAGGTTTTTGTTTATTTTGGTGCAGCCTTCAGATTTGTCTGTTTTTTTTTTTTTTTAACCAGGAAAAAAAAAACCCATTGAGATTAAAAACCTCTTTTTCAAGGGAGTCCTGGCCAAGAGGCAGCAAAGTTACCTAAGAAACATAGATACATTAAAATAAATGACAGGTACATAAAAAAAAAAAAAACAATTAAAACAATTACAGATCATTGAGGCTGCTTCAAATTCTTTCACTTTCAACTTAAAAGCATTTAAAGATAAAAACTCAGTCAATTTCCAGTTTATTTGTAAAAGAAATTCCACGCACAAGCTGCGTAGCTAAAGGCTTTCTTCCCTAGTTCTGTGTGGGCCAAAGGAACAGTGAGCAACAGCTGATCGTTGGATCTCAGGGCATAAGAAGCCATGCTTTTCTGTGTGAGTAAGGTACAAATGTAAGAGGGCAGTAATCCAAGAATGACCAGTGTCCAAACTGCTCTAAAAGAGGGAATGCCATTCCACCCGAGAGTGTTTGACGTTGTCCAAATCGGTTTGCTTTCCTTTGTGGAGAAGGTGGACCAAACACATGCGGTTGTCATTAGGATGATGTCAGTCTTTCCCAGGACTTCTCAGGTCTTCTCTAATGCAACAAACGATTACGTAGCAGCATGATGGCACAGGGGTCGACAGACCTCACCATCACATTGTTGTTTTTGGAATTGGGTTTCCTTTGTTCTCCAGTTGAAGGGAACATGTTTGCTGAGAGCCTTTTAAATTGTTTCCATTTTAACCTTTGACCCTCTGAGAACGTGACTGAGACAGGAAAGTTTCTCACATTCCCAGTGGAGAGAGAAGCCAACTGTTAATGCTTTTTGTCACTATTTGTAACATAAAGTCTTTGCTTTTTGTTTCTTTTAATATAGTTTTAGCAAACGTACAAAACACACGTATGATGTATGTATTTACTGCAAAAAACAGCAGTGAACAATAATACAGTAAGAAATGGCATTTTTGTGTTTACAGAATTAAATAACTAAAAACCAAAATAAAGATTATAGGCTCATACTTTATTAGGATTTTAGCTGATACACCAACAAAAAGTACTTTAACATCTTAATTTATGCTCTAATAAGATACAAAATAAAAGGACATTTTCTACTTTTTGGACTTTAAGGTTGAGAAACTGAAACTGCGCTTGTTTTATTTGGGTTCGTTTTAAAAATGATAAACACCCTAATCATTTAGAGAAGTCCTGATTGTTTCTATTCCTCCCAAAAAAAATCCTGTCATTCCTGGGTGAATTCTGCAGAGGCTAAGGCATAAAGAAATCACTTCCTGCCGGCACCTTGCCGCCATCTTGGCAGCTCATTAAGCAGACTAGTGTTGTTCAGTTTTTTATTCTTAGAAACCAAAATATTATCTCATTTGTTTGCTATGATTTGTCAGTAATACCAGATTTGAAGTCAGCACTTAATGTCCAGAATGCCGTGAAAACTCTGGTTTAGAAAAAAATAAAAGATAAATCTGGAAAAGTTTGGAATTTTGAGAATAAAACTGTTTTAACTCGGACTGGAAGAAAATATTTCACAAAACAAGCTTGTTTCCCCCCCCCAGTTTTTTTCCACACATTGTTCCCCCTTAGTCAGTACATTGCAAATCCAGATTTTGTAACCTTTATAAAATCAAATCCTAAAGTAGTGCAAAACCCTGGTGGATATGGGATTAAAAGTAATTGTTTAATGGCATATTCCTTCTGACTGTAAGAAAGGTAACATTCTGGAAAGCCAGTGCGACACCTGACTTAAACCTGAATATGTGAAGGAAGCTCAAAATTGGGGTGATGGTAAAGAGGCCTTGCAAACTCAGACTTAAGAGTTCATCACCACATTAGGAGCGCTGATCATTGTATGGAAGGATGTACAATATATACTTTTTGATTAAAAATCGACAAACAATTCTCACTTAAAGTTCTTTCTGCTGAGTGTCTATGAGCATTGCTTTCAAAGATTAGCATCCTTTTTTTGGTGGCTGTAAGACTTCTTTCCCATTAGATGAAAAACCTCAGTGAAAAAACCCTTTTAAGGATTTTACATTTTCCTGATTTAAAGAAATAACGGATCACCTGTTTACTTTAGCCTTGTATGAAAAACAAAGGCTTATCTTAAAAATGATGATATGGATCTGTGTTTTTATTTTGCATCGATGGCAGATCATTTATCCCGTCCCGTCATCAATGTGTTGATTCTCCACTAATCTGAAACTGAGCTCCTCCTCCTTCCAGATGTTTGCAGTTTGGTTTAAACCATGTAGGAGGCACAGCAAACACGCTTCTTTTTGCTGCCCTTTCATGAACAATTCCACGTTTTAAGGGTCTGGGCATAAAATTTTATTTAGAGCCATCAAAGTGATTACGAGGGTGAACACTTAGAATTTGATCGTTAAAATACATTAAAACCATTTTTTTTTCTTTCAGATTTGTGCTCTACTTTGTTTTGATTTTTTTCCCCCTAAATTCTCAACAGCAAACATCAAAGCTGGTGTTTGTCTGAATAAATGTGTGAAACGGTCAATTTGGGACTTTAGTCAGGAGTCATGTTTCACATAAACTCTCCTCCTGAACGGTTTCTTCTCAATCACTCCTGACCTCCATGTTTGTGTTTCAGATCTTGTGGAGAATTTCGACGAAGCATCCAAGGATGAGGCCAATTAGAGGAAACGAGAGACGGCAGAACTCAGCAGGACCATGCAGGGCACAAGATATTAGTTTTGTGTAAAGAAGTGGAGAGTCGGCAGTGGAAGCATTCTGTAAAATGTGCAACACCTCCATGAATTATATCAGCCTACATTTCAGTCATTAAGTCCTTTTGTAGAGTAGTACTGTGTATTAAAACTGGGGTCTCAGTATTTGGACGTACTTTATTACTTATTCCACCTTTCTGCCAGCAGGCACTCTATATGCTTTGTTGAGCTCATGTGGTCTTAATGTCCAGTTGGAATATGGAGAATGTGCTTGAAGACGTATCCGATGCCCCGGTTGTACATCTGTTTTCTGCGTTACTGAACTGTGGCCTCCCTAAAATCACCATATCTGGAATAAACCTTTGCTACTGTCACTAAACAAAACATGGTGTGTGGCTTTTACTTTTACGTTGTCATGGAAGGTTTGGTACTTAAGCACCCGTCTGACTCTCATAGATGTGCATTTAAGAATAGAAACATTCCTCTTTTTATTAAACGGGAAGCTCTCATTTAAACAACACTGGTAAGACTTGTATGCTTTTTAGTACCTTCAATATATTTGACATTTTGGGCAGAGATCAACTGTTTAAGGGCCAATTTGATTTTAATTTTTTTTTTTTTTATCGGTTTATCTGATCCCTTATGTGCTGCAGATCTTTTGGGTGGATCTTTTTAAGCAGATACTGAATTTTCTTCTTTTTGCATGATAACAATGGCACAATGTTATATGCTAAACAAAATTGCTGAGGACATAAAGGCCTTCAATGAAAGGCCTCTCAGGATTCAAACAGGATATTGCTACCTGTGGCTCCTGGTAGAAATGCTAAAGAATTAGAAACTAAAAAGTTGGATTATGAAATAAAACACTAGCTCCTTTCCTAGGATGCAGTTAGGTCATTTAACCAGGAGATTATGAGGTAACTGGAACTTTAGTTAAATGGATCATTTAAATCAACGGTAAAACCAATTTATTTAAATGATTATAGCTGAAATGTGCTCACAAAGGTTATTCAGTCTATTATTCAAGGTTGGACTTCTGAATTCGCTGTTAAAATCAAGCTCTCACACCAATTAGGTAATTTAGACTATGGTTATCAGCATTGATTGTCTCAGGTGTTCAAATAATTATTTTCAGCTTTATCATATAAATAGTTAAATCATACATTGTCATTTCTGGATTTTTTTTTTTAGATTATGTCTCTCACAGTGGAAATGCACCTACGATGACAATTTCACCCTCCATGATTTCTGAGTGGGAGAACTTGCTACAGGGTTTATACAGGAATGAGTAATTTAATGCACTTACGGGTAAATAGTTTTAGTATCAACAATTACCCATGACTCTTTTATATATATTTATATATATATATATAAACAGCTTCGCCATCTTTACTGTCAACAGTCTGCAGCCATGTCTTCTCATTTTCTAGCCAATTTCTGTTGAAATGTGCATTTTCCTCATTTTCTAGCTTTTCTGCTACTCGAGCTTTTCTTCAAACATATGACTTTACAATCCACCCGAAGCAGTTCCTCGCAAATATATCACAATATATCTGACGAATTTTTTTTATAAACTTTTTTTTTTTTTTTAATAAAGCATTTTAAATGCCACAATAATCACATTTAATTATTTTAAATTAAGTCCTTAATTTAAAAAAAATATTTATAATTTAATGACAATGATATTTAATGACCCGTGGAAACCCTGCGTAAAATAGCAGGGTGTTTTCCTTAGTGTATTACAACAGATTGGTGTCTTTATTTGCTCATAGTGACTCAGTGATAACTGACATTTTTAATTTTTGATTTAAGCCCTTCAAAAAATGCTAATGGGGCCTCAGTATGTTTGCCAGCTTATCTAAATACTGTGACGATCCCCTACTGTCCAGTAGGTGTCGTCATTTCACAGTTTGGGTTTTGTTCTTTTCAGGATGCAGGTAGAGGGGCCGCTAATTAAAAGCACCTGATGGCTGTTAAATACTGACATCCAGTCAGTCACTCTCTCTGCTTGATTTGGCCTCCAGACCAGACCGGAACAGGCAGCATTCATCCACACTCCTCTTTGACTGGCTGAGCAGCTCCTCAATGGAATAATTAAGAGAAAATAAATTGTTCATTTCAATCCGCTCGTCTGTCTCCCATTTTTGTCAGTTCCCATGAGTGGGGCATGACAATAAAAACAAAACAAAAAAACAATGGGATTTTAAATACTTTATTTGAGTTTTACAAAACCACGCCACATGGTTGCAAAGACAAAACTTTTTTTTTTCTAAATAAATTAACACCAGAACAACTTTATCAAGTCTGTGTTTGGCCAGAGGTTAGAGGCAACTAACTGTTTTTCTGTTTGAAAACAGCTTTTGAAAAATAAAAGAATTTAAGAAGTAGAAAAAAGGACCAGACAGGATAAAAACGACCGTTTTAATGCACAAAGCCGTTGATATGAAACCGTCAAAAGCACCACGATACCACGTTGGGCTGTTTTTTTGCAGTGTACGGTCGTTAAAATTTCACTAAACATCTAAGCATCACTGTACATAAACACAACAGACCCTACGATGGTCGTAATAAATTCAAATAAATAAATCCCCAGATAGGCTGGCAGCTTCTTGATCTCACAGTTCGATGTGCCTCTGAAATGTGCTTGCTGTAAGGAACAGATATTACAAAGACACCTTTTATTTTTGCTTTAGAAATGGTTTCATCATGGTTAATAAAGCTATAAAAACCAGTGAAAACAGGGTTATAATTTATAAACCACTCATTTGCTGAATTTTAGCCAAATTAAACTCGCCCTGCAGTGCACTTTATGCAGCAGGTGTCCTGTAGGCTTGTTCCACACTCCAGATTCCAAGCAGAACAGCAGAAGAACATTAAAGAGCAGAGAATAAATGAGTTAGAACTGAAAACAAGTGCAGCACAACCTTCACGTGCAACAGGTGCACAAAATGAAATAAATAACATTTTACAACACTGCTTGATTATCTTTTGAGACTTAAATATTCTGGGACATGCTACATGATTGTCCAGCACCAAACAATGTCCCATAAGGATCATCCTCCAGGAGTTCACTCTCTGATTCCCATCAGTAGCTTCAGTAGGTGGGCTTCCATCACCTGTTGAACTGAAATACACACATTTTTTTTTTATTAATTCCTTTAAATTGTGGATATTAAAAACACAACTTGATCTATTGTCAAAATCATATAAAGTTTATGACCCGCCTAAGATGAAGAAAATGTGGTTAGTGTCCCAAACCATTAACTGGAAACAATCTATAGAGAAGATTTGTTATAACCAATGAGGAAATAGATGGCACCCAGCGAGAAATAAGCCCATGCTCTAAAATCCACACCTTAATTAGTTCTTAAGACAAGTTTTACACTCAAACAGACAAAAGATTATGAAATTTGTCTACCAGAAAAATATATTCATCTAACAACACTGTGCCAGATGTAAGGCACAGTGGTGGCTGTATCATGCTTAAGGTTCCCTTAGCTGCCTGTGGTATGGATGCCATGGACAAAGTGGATAGTTTTACTAGTTAGTAGCTAGTTAGTAGGGATTATAAGTTTCTAATTAATCACATTTTAAGCAGAAACCATATATTGACAAAATAAACCACCTTTTCAATTCTAAACTCCCCCCCCTTAATTAATAATTATATAAGCAAAACAACACATATTGTTCTTAATCCAACTATTAAGATTATTTAAGGGGGATATGTATTCTGTCTGAATTAATTGTGTAATCATGTTTTTTTAACCTTTTCTTTTTCCAAGTCTTTAAAATTTCCTATTGCATTTAATCTTATGTTCATCTACCTGATATTTAATTTTGAGCATGTTTAAACATTTTATCTACACGTAGTATGCCAGTTTCAGCAGCTTTTCACCAAATTATTTATTATTCTTAAGTATTTCCTTGAATGGCAACATCTACTTTTATTCGAGTAAAACTAAGTAGAGCTAATCTTAGCTCTACTTAGGGGGTTCCAAGCCTGAAAATACAATCTCAGCTTAGAAGTACAGGGGTGATATCAGTGAGGTATTCAAAGTCTGGGAACAAATAATTTGTCCAAAGCGGACGAGGACCTGAGTCACGCCATCAAATCAATTACAATCTATCTAAAAGACAGTCAGTGTCCACAGGAAAAGTCCTTATCTCATTCCAGTGGAACATTTAAACTCTGTTACACCTGTTCTGTGAGGATGAATGGGCCAAAGTTCTTGCAAACCTTTCCCAGAATCAGACCAAAATGTCTCTCCCTAATCTTTAATCCAAACAGTTTAAAGCAGTGCCTTTCAAAGTGGGGTTGCATCTCCACCAAGTGACTGCAGTCTTCCTGGTAGACCTAATCATCCTACTGACAACTACATACCTGTGTGAATTTGTTTTTTTCCTGTATTAATGTTCAAAAGACGGAGGGGAAACAGACCAAGAAAACACATATGTTAATGAGAAATGCATGTTTCTGCAGATATAAGCATACCTTTTTGCAGGAAGGCTCCTTGCAACATCAATTCAATTAAAAAAAGGGTTAAAATACGACTAACAGAGCTACTTTTAATCAGAGTTATAATACTAACACGTTGCTTATCTGTTTCATCATGAAAAGCTGTTGTTTGGCAGATCAATTTAAGTTTTAAATTAACACATTAAGTCTAATGTTTTAGGGGTATAGCGTCTCCAGAATATGTTCTCTGGAATGCAAGCTGCTATTTAAGCTCACGTTCCCCATGTTTTTAATAACAGAACAACAGTGAAAGATTTTTCACATTCAGCTTTCACCTTCAAAAAACAAAAAAAAAACATGCAGTTTTTACGATAGCATTAATACAGTATTAACATTTACACTTAAAGGAGCAGTAATGGTAAAGCAGCAATGCCATTAGCTACAAGTTCATAAGTGGTAATGCATAAAATGTGATAACATTAATAATATATGAATATTAAGAGAAGATATCAGGGAGATGAGGTGATGTTAGGTGAAAACTTGTTAAATGTCTTGGAAAAAGAAGAAAATATTTGAAAGAAAATGAATAGAAAGAGACAATTTAGGGTTTAAAAATGTGACAAGTTAAGGGAAAACTTGGTGAAAATATTATCTGTTAATTAGTTAATGACTTAATCCTAAAATATGAAAATATTCAACAATTAACTGTCACATAAGTAAAAAAAAAAAAAAGGTTATTCATAGGGATAAGCAATGAATTGCATTTGCAATATAATCCCAATATAAGAAAATGCAATTTTAAAATTGCGAAGGTGCTCAATTTTAGTCGCATTAACTGTGACAAGACACTACATTTCACACTCCATGCATTTAGGTGGTAGCAATACGCTTAAGGTGGGTCTGCAGCCACACAGAAAGGTAGAGAGATGCAGCGAGCACGCAGATTTATACATGCAAGTAGAAGTAAGCACCTTTTCACACTAAGATTACGGTAAAGTCCTGCAGCAATGGAGTCTGGAAAATAAGCTTTTAAACTGAAAAACTGGGGTGAAATATCTACAAGCTTGTGCTTAGTGCAAAGGAAAATAGGAAAATTGTAATTGCAATATTGGTTTAAAAAAAATAGCATTTTGATTTTTGGTCAAAATCATTCAGCCCTATTTATTTATTCTATTTTGTATTTCTTAACACACCACAGTATAAATCGATGCTTTTATCTTTAATCTGTATGTGAAAATGTTCCCCTTTGTGGATTACAGAAAATAAAAATCACTGAAACTGCATGTTGAACATTTATCCATGCCCTGGATAAAGAAGTATAACCTTTTGACCAGAACTGTATCAGAGTTGATTTTAGTTCCCCAGACTCACCGTTTCGATGGCCCATAGCCACAGCCATATCCATTGCATTGAATCCTGAATCCGACTCTACCGTAGGATCAGCACCACTGTCTGGAAGAAAAATAAATAAATTTAACTCCTTTACATGTTAGATCAAGCAAACCAAGCTGGGGGAGATTTATCCTTACAAAAGATATTAACACAATGACAGATGTGACCCCTCTCACCTAACAAGATCTCCACACAGCGCACATGGTTTCCATGGACAGCATACAGCAGAGGGGCCCCTCCATTCTAGAGAAGACATTAACATTCAAATCTGTATTAATGTCATAATCAACCACAATGTGATGCAGTAACCAAGACAAAAGCTCAGGCTTGTACCCAGTCGTACTCGTTGACATCCACCCCACAGTCGATAAGCATCTTCACTATGTCTGTGTATCCCTTACTGCAGGCCAGCGACAGCGCACTTTCCCTCCCTTTGGCCAGCAGGTTCGGGTCGGCCCCCTGCAGCTCAGAAAGATGCAGAGTAAAAAGGTGTTTTTTTTTATTTGTGAGACAGTGAAACAATTTGATCCGTTTCATTTCAATCGTACATTTTGTAGCAGAAACTCAACGACAGCGATTTGTCCGTGTGCCGCTGCCCACATTAGAGGCGTGAACCCTTCCTCGTCTTGGAGATTGATTACAGTCTCTGTGAAATTAAATACACTTGAGGTTAAAATCTGTTGGAGTTTGCAGAGGTACAAGAACAGGGAGGTTTGGGTACAGAGAAATTGAAATGATTGCACAAAGGGAAAACGGACAAATAGGGATGTGGCATTTATCAGTGAGAAAAAATACTATGAGGTAGACAAATAATTTATGTGTAAACAATAAATTGTGAATTCAGCTAAGTTATACAAACCTTGCCAAAAAAGCTTTTCTTTTTTTTTTTGGCTAATGCATATTTGATATCTTTTTTTTTTTTAAAAGATCCATAAAATAAATTCTGTCCTACTCACGTTGTTGAACTATTTGCATTTATTGCTTTTCAATCTTTATGAGGCTAGTATTCACATGCAGTTAATGATGTAATTTACAATTAAGACCTAAAACTTACTTAATCCTCTTGCATGGCTTTCTTGTTTGTTTTTTGTTTGTTTTTTATCTATTGCAGTTGCAAATTTGTTGTATTTCATATTTATTTAATCAGGGTGAAGTTGAAGCCTCCAAACAATATTTCACTTAGGGTCCCTATTTAGTCGGGGTTGCAACTGAGGAGATTTCACAAATGCATGATCCTTTGAAATGCTGTCAAGTGTGATTTAGGAAGATTTCAGAGTTCATATTATAAGTATATAGAAAACATCTGTTGGTTTTCTGGTTGGCTGAAAGTCATTTTTTAATAATCTAAAGGGCAGATTATACATCTGCAGCCGCACACATCAACTGTCGCTTGCATCTGGTTGTGAACCAGTTTTGCTGGTATGTTTCTGCACCGTCGGTCTGGAATTTCTAGGAACGCACAAAAGTTTCCCGCCAAAGCGCAAAGGGGAGCCTATTCGAGAACTTGCGAGAACTTCGGTGCCGGCGGGAGTGTTTATCTTCCAAAACAACAATGGCGCGTCTGCAAGGTATCACGGTCACGGAGATGGATCTAACGTTGCTAGACATCGAAGAGGAACAGGTTCTGTTAATGGAGTTGGCAAAAAGACTGATTAACCTTTCGTCGTAGTTGTCCATTGTAGTCGTTCCTCGGTTTTATAAACCAAAAAGGACCGTCACTACCCGATCTGTCCCGGAAGCATGATCCGTTCTGCGCTCATTAGCGCATGCGCATCCAGGCATACATCCGGGTCGTTCTCAATTTTAGTTTGTTAAAAATACCTAAATGACGTTTTTCCCTTCCCAAAAGTAGTAAAAATACTAAAATATAATGTGTTAAAGGTTAATAATGTATTTCCTGAGAAAAAAGACCCTTAAAATCCTTTCTGTTTTATCGCTCGTCTCTGCCCGATCTGCACCGGAAATGAAAATCCTATGCTACTTCCGGTGGCTAACTTTTTCGGCTTTGAATTTAAACATAAATCCAGTCTTTTTGAGTTTTATGTTTTCGTTTCATTTTAATCTTATGCTATATAGTGTGTAATCTACAGAAAGAAACAATTAAAATGCAGATAAACATGGTTTAATCATATTTTGTCAGACTGCTCTGAGCATGTCTGGTGATGACGTCAGAGAAGCAGTTTAACGAAGAAAATGTAAAAAGCATAAACATTGTCTCACAAAAGTCATAATTTTTTTTTTTACAGATGTGTTTTAGTGCTCTTTAGTGAGTTAAGGATAGAAATACGTAGTTTTAGTACCATAATTAAAGTATTTATGGACACTGGGACATATATCTATTCGCGCATGCGCAGAGCGGATCGTGCTTCCGGGACGGATCAGGTAGTGAAAAGCGTAGATTTTTTTTGAGGCACGCGATGATGATTGCAGAACCTCTGCACGGGGGCTGTGGTCGCACACAAAGACAAATTTGACGGTTGCAGAGACTATGCTTCAGAAGCATAAATTGGCCTTAAGTCTCTTGAACATAAGATTATTCTCAGAATGCACAAAGACCTATAAATTAAGATCTTTTTCAGCAGAGCAGTGTCCCATTCTAATATTGCTTGTATCAAAAACATTACGATAAAAATCGACCTTTGACCTAGGGGGAGGAACCAGCCCTTTCAAATTAACAGCAAACACTGAAACACCTAGGGAGTTATTTTAACTAGGTTACATATAAATATATCACTGAAACACAAAAATATAGATTCTGGAAAATGAACAGCCCACCTTGTTCAATTCTACTGGCCAGAAACACCATTTCTCCTTGGGCTGCCAGTTGATGAATGGATAAAGCTGGAAAAAGAAGAAAAGGTAAAAGGGGCAAATTAAAGCTTCTACTCTTCAATTTAAAAGATATGAGTTTTTTTTTTTAAAAGGAGAAAAAAAAGCTGTAACCCTTACAATGGACCAGAAGCGGTGTTGAGGACACCTCGTTGCCGCGGTGTTTGTTGGTCAGTGTGGTGGACTGTTTAATTGGTGAGAAATGTTTGGTGGTGGATGGCGTGTAAACATGACGTACTTGTATCCCTGGTGATGGGGATGTCTGGATGTTGCATTCAGCTGGAGGAAAGAAACAATATTAGGTTTGTTTACAAAATAAAGGATTGATTATTTATTTGCATTGAAGAAATAATACCTAGATTTTACCTTTAAATAAAACAGAAGCCACCTCTAGATCAGAATTCACCTGATCCTGGATATTCTTGCTGTCCTCCTCGTTGAGAGACTTTACAAATCTGGAGCAGACATTCATGTCAAAGCGGTTGGGGAGAATAAACTTGATGCCCATGGCCACATTTTGAGGGCTTGGCTCATCGGGGGTCGGACCGACCGACTGCTCAGTCTTTATGGCCCTAAGATCAGGCATCACGCAGATCCCCTCCATGTCCTCAGAGACCAGGGGACACCCAGCGGTCCCCTCTGCAGCTGACATGGTTACGTTATCCATCCTCTTTACGCTCACAAGGCTAAACAGGACGAATAGAAATCAGGACAAACACACTACTTCTGATCCATCTTTGCAGAACTTATATACCACAATATACAACAGTTAAACTAAACAACAATATTATATTTAGCTATCAGCACACAGATCAACCTGTCATTAGCTACATGTTAGCATATTAGCTATTGTTTCGCTAGGTCATACTTACTTGTCGGGAAATAAAACATGTTCACTATTTCAAACTTGGAGCACAAAACGTCACCAAAGTCCGAGTTACATTTTTACTGGAAGCCACTTTTATAATAATAATAATAATTACTATTATTTATTTATTTTTTTAGAAAATCGTCATGAAATCCATCGTTGCTGCATCCATAGGATATCTATGGCTGCATCGGTGTTTTGATAGATGTGCGCATGCGCAATGGGATTCTTCTTCTTTTCTATAATGGCGGATCGAAAGCGACTTTAAATTGCATACCGCCACCTACTGTACATGAGTGTGTAGCAACAATACTTTACATCAAATTGTATTTTTTTATTTTGTATTCTGTAGATAAATAAATAATGCTTTCCTTAATCTGTGATTATCCTTTATATTTCCTTAATTTACCAATATTCATGTAAGACTCAATTCTTTGCCTGTCCTTGAGCCATTCTTCTTAATTTCTCCCTTTCATGTTCACAAGTTTTACAGTTCATCAGTACATGTTCTACATTTTCCTTTTCTCCATATCCTTCACATTTATCATTATTTTCCCTTCCTATTATATATATAAATTTTCATTTACATAGGTATGACCCACTCTTATTCTGATCATTATTACTTCTTTCTTTCTGTTTATCTCATTAAAGATTCTATTAAATACTGATTTTTGTACCTTATATTATCCTCTTCCTTTCTTATCTTCGTTCCACCTCTTTTACCATTTTTCCATATTTTATTCTTAAGTGATTTACCTTACCCGTTCCCAAAATGAATTGTAATTGTTCCATATAAAGCTCTTTTTGCTAATATATCTGCCTTTTTATTGGTTTTACAGTGAACTTATGAATATTATCTACATCTATTACTCGGAATATTAGGCCTATTGAATTATGACAGAGAGAAAAAAACATTTAGATAAAAAAAAAAACTTTTTTGTTACAAATGGTAAATAACACCTTTTTTAAATTTGATAACAGCTCAAAATAACTTATTTTAATTTGCATTCACACTAAACACGAATTGACACATCAAAGCATAAACAGCTACGAAGTAATGCTCGGCAATAAATTTCAGTTAAAATAAGAACATCTTTTAAGACACTTTCTGAAAAAAACAACAACACCAAAACAAACTTATTTATTCAATTTAAGCCTTATTAACCATGTAATGCTAAACTTCTACCAACAGATGGCGCCAATGTCTAATTAAAAGTCTACTGAAAGTAATATAGGCCGTTTCCCCAAATTACCCTTTAGAGTTTTTTTTTAATTATTATTAATCTCCAGAAACAAGAATAAAACTGTTAAATTGTAAAATTTCGTTGAAACCCAAACAATACTGATGGCTGTGAGCTGTGGGTTTATTTTTTCATTTTTTCTATTTTTTGACAAGTTAAATAACAAGTAAGGGATAGTGGAAAATGCAATAACAGGGCATTAATCTACTTTAGACTATAGAAAAAGTTAGAGCTTCACAGGTAAGGGAGAAGTTTAATTGGATGCAACTATATTTCTTATAAAATAACAGAGTGCACAAATTGATTTTTAGAGATATTTGATGGGTTTTGATTGGTTAAATCATGTCCTCTATTTTTGTTCATTCATTAAATTAAATTCAAACAGGTAAAGGGTAAGGTAATCTTAAGCAAATTAACTTTACTAGACCATCATATGATTTTACTATAACATAAAAAAATCCAATAGGTTTATTACAGTATTTTAAGTTATATTTAAAACGATATACATTACATGGTCTGACTGATTTTACTTAGAAAAGGAAATAAACAAATATTACTTTTTTAACTACAATAATGAAATATTTTAATTATTATTTTTTTCTACGAAATGCATTTATCATTTAGATTTTTAAATAAAGACTAAAGCAGTGTTGCCTGCCAAACTCTTTTTTTTGTTAGCAATGTATAACGTGCATTCAACTTCTTCCAGCCTGCTGGCCCAAAGAGCCATGCTACATGCAAGGGAGGAGAAGCGCTGCATTACTTTACCCTCCATACATTTGGAGAAAACTCATTGAAAGGCACATAGTTAATGGTTTTAAAACTATGTTTATCATGATATGATATGAGGAGTAAGGAAATAGAGGAGCTATAACAAAATTCAAACAGATACTTAAGAAGAAAAAAAACAAATTTTCTAAAAGAGAGAAACTGAATGTTTATTTTCAAACTTACAGCAGTAGTCTAATGACAGAATTTTTATTTTTTTAGATTAGAAAAAGAAAAACACTCAGACTGGATGGGTGGGTTCATGCGTGAGGGCAGTAGGGAGGGAATCATGGCAAATTTCCCGCGGTCTGGTTAATTCTCATAGGAAGTATGTTAGGATCATAAAACAGCTAAAAAAAACACCAAAGAAGTTATATTTTTGGCAAGAAGTCCTTGAAAATGTATCCTCCCTTTTAAAAAGTATACAAAACCCTATCTCCAATTGCTTTCTCATAAACAAGCAAGACCAAATTCAGTTTTTTGGGCATATAGCTGCATGGATTATGCCACAGATGGTAAAAAACTAAAAACAGTAGCACCAAAATGCTGATCCAAGTGAACCAAAATGCTCTGAGCTCTAGTAGTGCAGACTAAGAAGAACTTAATTTTGAAGCTAGCTATATGATGCAAACTTCTAACCATATTTTTCTTCCTTGTTATAAAAACTAAATATTTTTTTCACCTTCGAAGTTTGATATTTTTAGGATGACTTGTGCTAGTAAAGCAACTTAAAGAGGCTGTAGCACGATCTCTCTCTGCATGTGCTTAATCTCTCCAGATACTACTGCCTCCTCCCCATTTCTTCTCCCCTTAGGCATGAGTATCTACATGCATGTTTGTTTGTTATACTGGCAGCCTTTATGCAGTAGATGGATAGCTGGAAGGAATTAAATCCAGTTTTTGTGAAAGTTTTCATACCTTTTAACTTTCCCGTTGCAGTGACACATTTAAATGCATTATGCTGGGATTTTATGTTATTGCCAAACATAAAAGACGCACACTTTGTATAATAGATAAAGGCTGGTTCACCTTCAGGCAGCAGATGTCCACCCAGAGCTACAGTGGATAATTTGCAAAGAAAAATTGGAAAAATTTGACATTTCTAGGTAGGAACTCAATCTTCTTCCAAAATCCTGAAAGAGTCCATATTTATTTTATTTATATATTAAATATGGACTCTAGAGGTTCATTTAGTACATCATTATAATTCCTTGAATTTATTTTAGCTTAAGATATTCTATTAAAGCTCCACACTGCAAAAAATTTAAATCTAATTAAGTCATTTTTTTCTTGAATTGAGGGGGTAAGTGAGACATTTTGCCAATGAAACGAGACAATGTACACTTGAAATAAGAAAAAAGAACTGCCCTGTCTTATTTCAAGTGCATATTATCTAATTAACTTATTCTAAGAGTAAAAATATGCATTCCATTGCCAAACAATCTTATTTTCCTGCTCTAAATTAAGAGTAAATTTACTTAATTTAAGACATTTTCACTTATTACTAGATTATTTTTGCAGTGCAGTACTTATACTGATAATTTAGCTGTTTAACTTCATTAACTGGAGATGAAATAATTGGCTTTTTTGGTATTTTAGGAATAATAACTTAGTAGAATTTGGTATAATCAATCAAAACCAAAGGACACCAACATGACTTAAGTGCACCTTATGTGTGATGGCCTCTGCCAAGAGTAGATTATGTTTGATTAGACAGACTTTACAGCTATGACGAAGGTACGCTATATAAATATTCAGAAGCCTTTGCAAAGTCCTCAGTTGCATCACGCATCACTGTGGGCATCCTGCTTCTTCTATTGACGCACTGTTTATGGGTCAAACATGCCTTTTGGAAATGTGACCGAATGACATCAGTGAAGGTTTCAACCTTGACCTTAGGGGTTGTCATCGTGTAGCGTTAGGGTTTGATAATGTCTCTACCCATTGAGCTATCAGGAATCAGGCTAAAATACTGCAAAATATGTATTTATTAAGTGTTGACTTTTGTTAGAAAGAGTGTGCACTGTTAGGTGACAGGGTGGATCAGCTCATTATTCTGCCTTCGTTCATCTTTGTTGTTCACACTGACCAAACCGGTTCCCATGTGCCCTTTCAGCATGAGCCATTAAAATAAAGCTTTGGAAAAAAAAAACAGATCTGAGGATAGTGTTGCTGTGTTACCCTCACACATGAAAGATTTCTGCACCATAAATAGATACCGTGCATCTAAGATTTAAAGGATGTGGCTGAAACAGTGCACCTTGCATTTTAAAGCTTCAAATAAAATCAACTGTTATATCAGTCGGGACCAGAAGAGAAAATACAATTTATTTTTTTTTAGATATGTTGGATATGGAGATGATGGAAAACTAGACGTTTATCCATCTCGATTTTCTATTACATGTGACAATGACCTCCTGACCTCAAAAACAAAGCTGTGCGTCATCAATAGACAGCCATACCCTCAGCAAAAAGTTGGAGGTGGATACAACATGCACTGTGACTTTGTCAAATCATTATAAGGAGCTCTGAATATCAGTCAAATATGTGGATTAGTGTCTTTTCACTCTTCGTTCAAATTCTTAGACCTTAAATTGATAAATTAATTTATATCTGCTCATTTAAAAACACAAATAATCTTTTTTTTCTCTTTATGATGCTTATAACATAACCTTTGGTTAAAGAACAGCTTAATCCAAGGTATGAGACAGCTTATAGGTAACGGATACGTCTCTGTGTGGTGGCTCTTTAAGCTAGACTCCAGCTGCAGCCCACTCCTTCCTGTCTTCCTAAAGTTGCTCCCCAATCCTCCTAAGAATATGGTGCTTTGTGCAAATCGTTCAAAGAAACCTTTTCATGCTGTTAAACTTTCTCTTATATGTTAGGATTGACAAATATACAATCAATCAGCTTCTTTAGCAGTGAGCTTTGTTACTTACCTTCCTTGAAGAACCACCTTCCCCATATAGGACAAAACCTATCCTTTCTGGACTGCAAATTTCTTTTTGTCTACTATTTGTATCACCTATAAAAAAATATCTATCTATCTATCTATCTATCTATCTATCTATCTATCTATCTATCTATCTATCTATCTATCTATCTATCTATCTATCTATCTATATAATGCCTTGAGATTTATTCATTAAACTTAAAAAGAGTAGCAAAGGAATGTACAGGTAAGAGTGGCGTTGTTTTTAAAAAGTAAAAATTGCATTGAAAAAAGCCTGATGACACTGACCTAACCTGCAATTAGGCATTTACATGTAACTGTTTTAATTGGCCCGTGGGGAAAATGTTAATTGAGATACTGAACACAAGAAAAAAACTCAGTGTCTTGTTTAGAAAATTAGCTACTATATTAATATGTAGCTAAGCAATGGAGTAACGACACAAAAATTGGCCCGTAAGCAACATTATCTGGCTGGGCACCATATGAAGTACAACACCCCATCCCCTACCCGCTCCTCTTGTAGCTAACACACTGTACGTAACGGTTTACGGTTTTTATCGACGCTCTGGATTACCCATAGTTCCAAGCTGTTGTGGAAAAAAATAAAATACTTAAATACATCGTTCTTTACATGAGTGTATTTTCTACCAACCGTCTAATGAACTATACAGTTATGAACATAGTCATTAAAAGTACCACTGTCTGCTTTGCTATTGGTCACCATCCTGTTGGAATCTGCCATGTGTTGGGGTATAAATATGGTCCGGTCAGTGAGGCAGTGTCGGATTATTTAAAAGTGGAGTTTTTTTTTCCTAATTGTAATTCCATAGGGACGCTTTTTATTGCGTAGGGGCCCAACCAGGTGTTAAAGAAATGGTTATATTTTAGTGTACGGAGAAATGGGGAAAAAGTAGTACAGAACTGGCCTACTTAGTTCAGAAACGTTTCCAAAGTAGCTGGTTATCACCCAGCTGTAGTGGCTCCTTGAAAACCAAGAGCCTTGAAATTGTTTACATAAGACCAGACGAAACAAGCATGGTATAAATGGATAATAGACGTCATGTGACGGGACTGCGTCCTCCTGCAACAGCCTGCTGATTGACGGGAGAGACAGAGAGGAGGTGAGGAGCAGAGGAGGAGAGGGGGCTGGACCAGAGGACACGGAGCAGCCTGGAGAGGAGAACCAGCAAACACAGCACGGCGACACCTGCACACAAACTCTCTGTGCTGACTTGAGATTTTTTTTTCTTTCCTGGAACCAAAACCCGCTGATGAAACCGGTGTGGAATAAGGGTGTGAAAGCAGTGGGAATGAACCGAAAGGCGCAGCCAGCATAAGAGAGGCTGAATTAGGGGAAAGTTGTCCGGACTGAGAAGCGACACGGCAGCAGGTAATGGCAGAAAGTATCATTCTTACTCAGGAAACAAAACAAACAAACACATTTTACTTTAAACTAAATTGTTTTAATAGAAAGCCGCTCATTTAACGGCGCTGCCTTCACTGTTCTAAACTATCTAGTTTGCGTTAGTTTAATTGATCTGTTTATGGTGCTGCATTCACAGGTAAAAAAAAAAAACGGAGCTGGGAGTTGCTCCTTTTCCTCCTTCTCTCACAAGCCTCCCTTTGTTGTGATCCTACACACATCATTTGTTTGTTCCTGTGCTTTTGGAAGGCTGGAGGCTTTCACTTCTCAATGAAAGCAGCAGTAGTCATTTATTGTGCGGCTGCTTTGCTATGAGGCACTTTGTTTGAAGACGTTTTAAAGCTTTGTGTAAGAATCAATTAAACTGTTGATAGTGTGTTAAACTGACGTGTTTGCGGTCTGTATATTTCCTATGTATGATGGTAGTTGTAAACAGGGTGATTTCCATTTATGTTGATAATAACACATTTGCAGTGACAACAGCAACAAAAACAAGCTGAGTAATGAAGTATTCACCTTGCAGGATTTCCCTGAAACCCTCCTCCTGTTTGAGCGTATTTGGGTCAGTGACATGAAAGGATACCAGAATAACCATATCACCTGGTGTTATTAAACCTTATGCCAGAAGGACGACTTTTGATTTCTGAAGCATACAGTTTTAACCTTCCTTAGTCCACCAAGCAAACCTCTTCCAACACTGCTTTCTTTTTTGGAAAGTGCATCTAAATTCCATGCACTGTTCTCACATATGGTTCAAGTTTGGTAGGAAATGCAAGAAAGAACATTTTTTAATGGAAGAATTTGATTAAATTCATGGCAACAAAGAGGAATAACAACAAGGAAAATCCAAGTGGAGGTACTGAAGGGAACTGGAGGCGATTGGCTCAGAAGTGTAGTTGTTTTGCAGTTGTTGTTTGGTAGATGGTGCATTTGGTCCCCGATTCCTACTGGGCTCTAAATCCCAAGCTGCATACAGATCTGTAAACACACACATACATATACATATATATATATATATATATATATATATATATATATATATATATATAAAAAAAAAAATATATATATA
>NW_015150874.1:182296-195744 GCF_000732505.1 Cyprinodon variegatus | reverse complement strand
ATATATATATATATATATATATATATATATATATATGCATTTCCTCAGAAACAATTCTTCAGATTAGTTTGATTGATCGATAATCATCAACTAATTTCGTTATCAATTAATTGTTGACTGGAGTATAGAGACTCTACAACATGCCATTAGCTGACAGAGCAACACATATTAAGTAGCAATTATACCAAAATTGTCCATCAATATGCTCTATCCAGAACTCCTCAAGTGTAAAAGTTTTAGTTTCACCTGCTTTATTTTCACAAAAAGTCAATGTAGCACAACCTTTTTTCAGCTGCATGTCTTTTGAATGTCTCTATCAGTTTTGCACATTGGGAGAGTGAAATTTTTTGCCAATTCTTCCTTGCAAACTAGCACAAGCTCAGTGAGGTTGGATGTAGAGCATTTGTGAACAGCAGTTTTCAGTTTTTCCACAGATTGTCGATTGGATTCAGATCTGGACTTTGACTGGGCCCTTCTAACACCTGGATATGTTTGTTTGTGATTTATTCCATCGTAGATTTTGCTTTATGTTTTGGATCACTGTCTTTTTAGAAGGTAATTTTCCATCCCAGTCTCAGATGTTTTGCAGGCTCCAACAGGTTTTCTTCCAGAATGGTCCTGTATTTGGCTCCATCCATCTTCTGATAAATTTTACCGACCATCCCAGTCCCCGCTGAAGAAAGCAGGCCCAAACCATGATACTGCCACTTCCATGTCCTTACAGCAGGGATAGTGTGTTCACGGTGATGAACTGTGTTGCTTTTACACCAAACATAACGTTTTGCATTGTTGCCAAAAAGTTCCTATTTTGGCTTCATCTGACCAGAGCCCCTTCCTCCACATGTTTGCTTTGTCTCCCTAGTGGCTTTAAATTATATTTTTTATGGATATCTTTAAGAAATGTCTTTCTTCCATAAAGGCCAAATTTCTGCCGTATATAACTGTTTGTAGTCTTATGGGGAGAGTCTCCCCCTTCAGCTGTAGATCTCTGCAGTTCATCCAGAGTGATCATGGGCCTCTTGGCTGAATCTCTTATCAGTTTCCACCTTGTTTGAAAGTTTAGAGGGATGGCCGGGTCTTCGTAGATCCACAATGGTCTGATACTCCTTCCTTTTCAATATTATCACTTGCACAGAGCTCCTTGTGATGTTCTTTTTGTTCAGCATGATGCTCTCAGCGCTTTAAACAGACCTCTGAGACGTTCACAGAGAAGGTGCGTTTATACAGTGACTTGATCACACACAGGTGGCTATTTATCACCTTCAGTCATTTAGGTCAACATTGGATCATTCAGAGATCCTCACTGAACTTCTGGACTTGCACGCCCCACTCCTCAGCTTGTATTTCTTAAAAAAGTTTAAAGTATCCAACGAATTTCATTCCACCTCATCATTGTGTCTCACTTGTTGATTTTTTTTTTACAAAAAAAAAATGTATTTGTATGTTTGAAGCTTGAAATGTGGCAAAAGGTGGAAAAGTTCAGCCATAATAATAGAGGCAAACTTTCCAAAAACAAAAAGTTTCTGCACATAAGTGCCTCTGGTGAACTATTTATTTCTCTTCCCACACAAGACACAGATTTAAAAACTTCAAATTTGCAGTTAAAGTCCACTAGATATTTTGAAGAATCTTATATGATTCAAAATTGTACATTTTAATTAATGATTCAAAAGAAATCTACTTTAACTTAGACTCTTCCCCACTTCCTGCTATTCTTTTGATAAATTGGGGCCTCGGATCAAAGTCTCCTTCAGGTCTTTTACAGTTTTTCTCAGTTTCTTTATAAAGCAACAGATAAAACCAGGACGTTTTCTAGTTCTTAAAGTAACTTTCTCCAAAAAACATATCGTTGTCATTCATGAAGTCCTTTTTCAAGTGCCAGAATGTTACCTGCAGAGCTGCTGCAACACACACCACTTTTGCAGAAAGTAATCGCCAGGCTTATAATGAGTATTATCCCACCTATTAGTCTTGCCATGCCTGGACCTGTTGAAACCTTCATGGCATCTCTACACTTAACATAAAAAGGAAGAAATTAGAAAAAATACATTATTTAACAGTCAGAAAAGAACTACCTGGTTGCATTAGTTCAAGCAATAAATTAGGGTGTATGCATATCATCTGTACTGACAAGTCATATCTACATTGATGATAATATACTAGAAAACTGCCTGACGTGTTTGTTAGCTTGCAGAATAAACTAGAGCCAAAAACTCTTTCCAGGGTTATTGTACTTACTATATGATGAACGGATCACAGCTAACCGGGAGGAAACTCCAAACACATTTACATAATTTGTTTTTAATGACCCTGTTAGAGCTCATTAGGTCTGTGTCAGTCTCCTCCTTGCTTTTTTCTATCCGAGTGATAAATGTGAAGCACATAAAGGTAAAACTGCACCAGGAAACTATTTTTAAGTTATTTCTTTTTGTGCAGGGCGGCAGCCTGCCATGTGAGAGGATTTACATTATCCAGTCATGCTTCACCTGACAAAACCCCAAAAACGGTGCACTTTCTTACGTCTCCTACTATTTGCATTGCATTCTTAGATGTCAGAGATGCTCACTGAATGCTTTTTGACAGCGTGCAATCTCCTGGTACTTGTAATCTCTTTTCCCACGCTCTGTTCAGGGGAGCATGGCTCTAAGCCAGTTCAGGTTTCTGAGTTACAGTAAGCTCAGGGTCAGGGCAATGACTCACACAAATTCTTAATGTACTAAATGAAAAAGAGTCCAAAGCTTGTCTTTAAAGCTCATCCTCCCAGGTGATTATTGTCCTGTTTTGGTCACCTGATCTCATGGTGGTTTGACATGGCAGTCTTTGTAGAACTCTGTCAGATTAGAGCCAGACAGCTCTTTTATTATTTAAACTGGCTCATTGGGGTCATGCTTTTAAACCTTTTATAAAGCAAAGCAAACCGTAGTGTTTACATTCGTTGACCTAGCAGGGTGGAGCCTGCCAACCTGCCCCAGTGTTTACACTACAATATGAAATGTAGACTCACGTCTAGTCACAATAGTTCCAGCCACTGATATGTGTGAGATGAAAAGCATAGACGCCAATGCCCGTGTTTTTTTTTTATTCTGAATGTGTTGTACATCTTTCTGACACTCGAATGGATGTTTTTTCCCAGAGATTTTCGCTTTAGACCCACAAAATAACTGTGAAAGGAACTTTAAACATGTATATGTGTTAAGCATAGAGGCATTGTTAATGTGTTTGTAAATTAAGGTCTAAAGGCAAAAACAGTGTGCACCAGTACCAAATACCGCTTTTATCTATTCATATCTCATGTATATTCTAGAATTTATAAATGTTTTTTCTAGAATGAGCTTAAATCAGTTTAATATTTAGATTGTTTTTCTAAGAACAATCTTAAAACCCTGAACTTGCTGATTTGGGACTTGAAATATGGTCCTCAGACCATCTCTTGTATTCCCTTCCTTACAATATCCACCTGCTTAACCTCCTCTGAAGGTATATGTCAATTCTGGCATACTAATATGTAATCAAAAGATTTCCCTCCAAATGTTTCCACCTTTTCACATAATGACAGACCTCCTATAAGATAAAAACACACAACAACCCAGCAGCCAATATGAATCACCTCAGACAGATCAACCTGTCCAGATCATGGACCCAGTGTCTGTACACAGAAATGTGAATATGTAACCCAATGGGTGTGGTTTACAGCTTACAGCTTCCACCGCAGCAATGAGTAAGAGGTGTGGTGAATTTCCCCAGGGGCAATCCCCAACTGTATCAGACTTTATCTCATTAACCACATGAAGGCATTTCAGATCTATTCACTGCCACAAGCAAAGCTGTTGAGTGCCATTCCTTACCATTGGATTATCTGTATTAGATTCTGCAGAGAACCTGATTTCACAGATCAGTCTGATTCTCTTAAAGATAATGAAATGCTTCTACTCTCACTAAATACTCTGGAGGCCTGCTGGTTCTGGTTCTGGAGCTGTCTTTTCTTTGTATTATATCAGTCTGTCAAACTCAAACAGCAGTACCCTATTATCCCTTACACTTCATATACATCACTGGTTTGTGACCACCTAAATACTGGTGGAATGACCTCGACCCTCCATTCAAGACCCCACAGTTAATTACATGGAGTAAAGAACCCATTTAGATCATGGAGTGAAGGATGATCTGGATGGAAGTTTGGATAGGAAATACAGTGATCTAGACTAGGGCTTAATTAATTTCAAATTATTTATATAGCATCTCAGGCAATTTATTATTTAAATGACAAAACATTTCCCTATTTCAATTATCAGTTTGTGGACCATATGAGGTGGAACTTTGATTAACTATTGTAATTGTACCTCCTCAGGTGTAGGCCTGTCACGATAATCAATAAATCAATTAATCACACGATACATAAAAACTATCCACGTCATTTAATTTATCGGCTATATCGTCTCTGCTTGTGTTTTTCTCCTTCTATTGATGACGCTGGATGATAAGGCTTAACTCCAGTGCTATCCACTGACCCCTCCCCTTCCTCATTTTTGAGGAGTGAGAAAGAGTGGACTATCGCATCAAGTAGTCAGCGCGCATCATTTTGTACTTCTGCAGCTTTGGAGCCCCGTGATGTGTTAGAGGAGTTAGCGAGATAAAAAAAAAACACATCCTTTGTTGGGGGGAAAAGCTCGAAATGGAACTGGTTTCAAAGCCGAGCGCAACAGCCACAGTGTGGGAGTATTTCGGATTCAAACCAAATGACCAAGGCAAACCGCTGAACCTATGTGAGCCAGTATGTCGCATTTGTCATAAAACAGTAGCAACTAAGAGCAGCAATAAAACCAACCTACACATGCACCAAAAGCTCAACCACCCAGCAAAGTTTCTCCAGCTGGAAACAAAAAGTACAAGCAGTATCCGGTCTGCGTCTTCTAGTTTGCGACAGTCCACCATCACTGAAGCAATTAATCGACAGGCAGCATATAAAAAGGACGGCGCAAAGTGGCGCGCGCTCACAGACAGCGTAGTTCATTTAATTGCTGAAGAGATGCTCCCATTAATATTGTTGAAAGACGGCATTTCGAAAAATGTTGCAGACATTTGATAGACAGTAGGAATTCCCGAGGAAAACATACATATCACAAACGTGATATGTTTTACATACAACAACTTTTTTATTTCCACTGTGGTTGTATCTTGTGTTTTGTTTTTATTCAAGCGTAATTTTAGTTAACAGAGACTGAGAGTCCGTTTGATTTTTAATTCTCGTTTTATTTTGTTAACCAGTTCCAGTGTTAAGTGTTCTGTTGAAAATACATGCATTATTACGTAATTTCCATTAAATAAGTGTAAAAAGGTCTTCAAACAATATTATCGTTTATTGCAATAATTTTTGATTGGTGGCCTCATGGTTTGAGCATTGCGCTTTGGTGCAGGAGGTTCTGATTTCAAGACCCTTAACCCCACAATGCTCCCCGGGTGCCGCATAGCGGCAGTCCACTGCTCTCCAAAGGGATGGGTTAATGCAGAGGCGAATTTCTCCACTCTGAGATCAATAAAGTTCAAAGTTTAATTATTATAGATTAGTATTCTTTTTAACACAAACTACATGTCAGATACCTTTTTAGAATATAAATGCTACCACCAGATTAATGAACATATACTTCTAAAGTTTATGTTCAGTTTATTACGGTATAGTAGTACTATACTATATTAGTATACTACATATAGTACTAAAATCTTTTAAGGATACTCTTTTTTTTTATTTTGTCAGTGTTTTATTTATATCCATTCTGAGCAGAGTTCTTCAGCAAAAATATCACTATTGGTCCATAATAACAATACATTTTATTAGTTACAGGTCATTTGATTCTTGATTCTTGAACACTTCTTTAATATCAGGGATCAAAATAATCCCATTTATGAAACCAGTTTTCCTTTTTCTTTCTTATAAGCTAAAAAAAAATCAATAGTAACAAATGTATCGAATGTGCTGCTTTTGAAGAGAGTGTAAAATTCTGATATTTGGTTTACATTTGTGTTGCAAAATAGATTTTTCTTGTTTAGAAAAAAAAAACAATTGTCTTCTTGCTTTATTTCTTTCCACTGAAAATTGAACTCTGAGTAAATTATTAACATTGTGATGCTGAACAGTATTAATTAGACCGAAAAAAGCTCATTTGATAAAATCTATTCTGTAAATATACTTCAGTATCTTTCCAGTATTTATTGTTTTCTTTGTGACACATCTGGCTTGACAGTGCCAGAAGAATATTACAGATGCTTTAGAATTGCCTCAGGGTACAGAGCTGGTTTATAATGCACAACCTACAAGAAGAAACAAATACAAGAAGCAAAACCAATCTGGTTATCCTCACGATCAAACTGTTAGGCTCCAGATAAGTGTCAGCTGATGCTGCTTTGCAGCTTTGAAGTCAAGCACAATGCACAACTGAGAGTGAAATCATGGCAGATAACTTGTGAGCAGATGTAGTTCCAGTTTTCTCCATTATTACTACATGCCAGAAGGTGAACTGTTAAGCTGCTAAGGCACCTACACAAGGGGCAAATGGTGTAAGTTAGTGATATGTTTAATAAAACATGGTTGTGCATGTAATGCACCAGATTACCATATACATGCATGATGGTTATTCATTCATGTACAGAGGTTCTGGTTTCTGTTATGTGAGGATCTATCAAAGTGTCTGAGATGTAATATTTCACCCTCCCCCTCATTCTATTTACTGGGTAACCTTAAATAGAATGAGTTTGGGGAACATGTGGTAGCCTGCCCTTGGATGGGTTTTGTGCTGGTGGTTGGGGCCTTGGTTCTGGACCGATGGGCTGCCTGTTTTGTGGACTAGTGCCTGCTGTGGTGCGTAGCCTGCTCTGGGGTCCATTGGTGCCTCTGCTGGCACTAGGATCATTGAACTGGTGGGGAACATCTTTTATACATCACCCTGCATTTGCTCTCCCCTAGAAGGGACACACTGTCATTAAGGTAGTGGAGGGAGGGTTGGGGAGGAGGGCTGTGCATGCAACCTGACCTGAGTGTCCTAGTCTTATGTGTTCTAAAAGCTGGCTAAATACAGGGGTGGGTTAGAACTCCCCATCTGGTGGGGGGAGGTCAGGGGAAGTGGCAGCCAGGGATTGGGTATTACTTAGGATGGTGTGGCTCTGGGGTTGGCTTTGATCCCCTATTGTCTCCTCCAGATGGGGATGCTTCTACCTGGTGGAAGGGCTTCGGACTGTCTGTGGCCTCTCTTGTCATCCGCACAGTCACCCACCCACTGGAGGCCCTGTTCGTCTGCTCGTTCTCTTGGCTGAGATTGGCCATTCCAGTCCCTTTTTATGACAAATGTATGTGCAGGTGGGTGTATGTTTGTCTCTGCTGGAAATCTGATTGGCTGGCTATCTTTGGTCGGATGTGGCATGCCATCCTCATTGGCATAGGTTTGGGTCTCACCCTAATTGTTAATTCATCTGGCTGTGGCATGCCCTGGCTGGGGGTCATATGAGTATGGCTTCCTCCACTGGCATCCCAATGATGTCCTCTTTCAGGCTAAGCAGTTTCCCCACTACTGCTCCACTCCCACTGAAAAAGATGTTAGCAAAGCATTGCTTTCCCCTCTGGAGTTGCCGAATAGTTCTGAGGCCAACCAATGGTCTTTCTCCATGTCCTCTCCAAAATACTCCCAGGCAGTGGCATGCTTGGCCTCAAAATACCTGCTTCCTGCCTTCTTCAGCTTGACACCATTTCTTAATGCTGGCGTCCACCACCAGCCTTAGGGAATGCTATGACAGGCAACATAGAACGTACAGCTATGGCCACATAGACAATAGAGGCAGACAATATGGCCCACTCAGACTCCATGTCTCCAGCCTCCCCCAGACTCTAGGAGAAGCTTTCCCGGAGGTGGGAATTGAATATGTCCATGACCAAGGGCTCCACCAGGTATTCCCAGCAGACCCTCGCTACTCACTTGGCTTGCCAAGTCTGTCCGACTTCCCCCTCTTCCAGCGCATCCAGCTCACTACCAGGTGGTGATCAGGGAACAGCTCTGCCCCTTTTTTAAAGATATGACTACAGAGTTAAACGTCAAATTCCAGCCTAGGATGTCCTGGTGCCAGGTGCACTAATGGACATCCTTATGCTTGAACGTGGTGTTCATTACAGACAATCCGTGCCTTTCATAGAAGTCCAACAATAAAATATCACTTGGGTTCAGAGATGGGGGTCAGTTCCTTTCGATCATACCCCTCCAGGTGTCACGGTCATTTCTCACATGGGCATTAAAGTCCCCTAGCAGAATGAGATATGCCCTTGGAGGGGTGCTACCCAAAAGCCCCTGAAAGCCCCAGTCAGAGGCCTTCCCCCTACCCGAAGGCGAAGGTATGCAACCCTCTCATCCACTGTGTTAACACAAGCTCAGGTCGTTCTCCCCCAGCAAGGTGACATTCCAAATTTCTGGGTTCTAGGCACATATATGGATCATTTTGAAGAGCTTTACATGAATTGGATAACAAAAGAAGAACAATGAATAAAACCAAATAAAGATAAAAAGCATAAGTAAAACAAACAGTTGGACCACAACGTTAAACTAATAATATATCAGTTAAAAGTTTAACTATAACAGTCAAAGGCAGTTCTAAACAAATTGGTTTTTAACTTTGACCTAAAAGAACTCAGACTTTTAAACACTTTTATAGTCTTGTGGGATTTTGTTCCAGATAAGTGTAGCATAGAAACTAAATGCTGCTTCTCCATATATGGTTTAGATTTAGATTGATTTATTGTTCACAAATCAAATTAGAAGCTCAGAATACATCAGTAAAATAAGAAATGTGTTCTAGTTCTGGGTGTACAGAGTAGGCTTGAACTAGATGACCTGAGTGGTCTGGGAGGTTGGTAGACTGTTATGTATTGAGGTGTTGATCCAGTCAGTGATTTATAGATTAACAAATGGATTTTAAAGTCTTTTCTTTGAGTTATAGGGAGCCAGTGGAAGCACTTCAGAACTTCAGGCTGATGTACTCTGCTTTGTTAGTTCTAGTGAGAACATGGGCAGCAGAGTTTTGGATCAGCTGTAGCTGTCTGGTGGACTTTCTGGGCAAATCTATGAAGACACAGTTGAAGTAATCGATTCTGCTAAAGATAAATCCATGAATGAATTTTATAGATCTTGTTTGGATATTAGTCCTTTAATCTTGGAAATGCTCTTCAGGGGATAAAAGGCTAACTTAGTAACTACCTTTATGTACGTCTGAAGGTTCAGTTTTGAGTCCATTATGACACCAAGATTTTGGCCATAATCAGTGGTTTCCAGCTGTAGTAGCTTAAAATTACTACGTCATATGCCTGGTGATATGGCCTAAAAATAAAATCTCTGATTTCTTTTGATTCAATTAAATTTTTTTCCCGATCACCCCGACCCCCCCTAATTATTAAGGAAAGCATTACTGGTAAGTTCAAATTGGGCACCATGTCTTTGGCTATGTGCAAAGCGACTCTGCTCCTTTACTGTCATATGAGGTGCTTTGCATAAAAGATTCTGCTACAGTTAGCTGTTTCTTAGCTGAAGTTTCTTGGTTAGTGTGGGTTTGTTCAACCCGGATTTTCATTTTCCCCACTTGGGGAAAACTACAACCTGAGAGTAATAGTGCAGCTACAGAAACTCCTGGGAGCCAAAAAGACTTAGAGTTATTAGATTTATTTTGTCATTTTGTATACACAGCGTAAACAAAAAGAAATTTAGTTGAGAACAGCTCTCCATACAATTTAATTTCTTTAAAGTGCAGCCTTGATAAGGTACACAGCAGTTGTTGTTGAGCTGCTACTACTGCCTCCAGCTCCTGAAGTGCTTGCTTCTCCTGGCTCAGGGGAGAAAGAGGACAGTGATGACTATTCTGTGAGGGTGGTAGCCCCCTGGGTTGAAGAGGCTGACGTGGTTGAAGCAGCAGTGGTGCCATCATCAGGTTTAGCAGCGACAGAAGATGCTGGAGAAGGTGTGGAAGATGGAGGGCGCCGGGAGGAGCCAGCTGGGGATGTTTCAGCATTTGGCAGGGAAGCATCTAGTGTGCTCTCCTCATTTTACCCTGCTGTGCTTCCCCTCTAGATGCCGAAGATTGCCTGGGAACGGCCTCAGAGGAGCCTTCATTCACGCAGAGCTCATTGTTTCTATGAAAAATGTTATTTATTTAATTGGATTGATTTTTTGCCCAGGCCTATTACCTTAGGTGGAGAAAATTATGGTTTATCTACATATTGATCTGTTCTAAGCATCTAACTAACGCTCTGATGGGTTCCGAATCACCTGGTGACTTTGTGATGTAAAGCTGTGTGTCGTCTACATAGTTATGGTAACTGATCTTGTTGTTTTCTATAATCTGAGCTAAGGGGAGCATGTAGATGTTGAATAGAGGGTCCCAAGAGGGGAGCCTTGAGGAACCCTGCATGTGATTTTTTTTGGTCTCTGATTTAAAGTTCCCTACTGACACATAAAAGTTCCTATCCTTCAGGTAGGATTTAAACCGGTCTATTACTGTACTAATAAAACATAATTTGGAATCTTGCAGAACCTTTGCCAAATTTCACAAAAGCAATTCTCCTTTTCTCATAGAAGTAACTCAGGGCCCAAAAAACCTTTACTGGACTTTGCTTAAGTACATTCCATTTTTCTTCTTTGAGTACGGTATGTTTAAAGGGCACAACAAGAAACAGCTAGACCAAAATTGTCCTTTTTTGTCTACATTTCTGATAAGATTAAAGTAATTAAAGGTTCAAAGAATCCGACATATCCAGAGAAGATTTAGTCTTATTGGTCGTTTCTTTCTTTTTCATGAATCTCGACAAATGAGTGTGGTTGGAAGAAAACAAGGGTTATAGATTAGACCAGTTTCAGGCCACCCACAGCTCAGTGCTTTCTGGTCTTATTATTAACCCAACATTTGAGTAATATGACTCTTTCTTTTTGCAGGTATCTGGTGGATAATGGAGGTGAACAGAAAAGAAGTTCCTTTATATGTAAGTAGAAGCACATTTTTCTAATCTTTTACCATATTTTTACCTCCTTTAGGGATCTTTTAGGTGTAAAACTTGAAAGTAAAGCACTTTTTAAGCTAATTCTTGGTCCTAACAACCCATCTGGGCACTGTATGAGTGGTAAGCCTTGTGTCGCTGGTGAAACCTAAGTCAGGAGGGTTTCTGTCCCAAGGGAAGCAAGGCCTTTTACAAGCTGTTCTCCAAATGAACAGGAGCTCTAACAGGATTGCTGCTACTAAACACAGAGGCCATGATCCTGGAAAAACATGACTGAGTGGGATTTTGGCTTTTTAAGGGCAACTACACTTCCTTATTTTTTCTTAAGCAGTGAAAATACATTCAGGATACATGTTAAACATTTTGGATGTGTTTTGGTTAAATGTGAGACAAAGCTTTGTCTAATACTTTTAAATTTTGAATCCGCCTTCCTTTTCTCCTTCACTCTTTCCTTTTGTCTCTCTCATTCTCTCACCCTGGAGTTCCCGTGTCCCCCCTGTTTGCGTGTGCAAACGTGGGTGGGCCAGTCGTTGAAGCGATGCCAGATTTCTTGTTAGCAGAGTGTCTGCTTGTTTTGCTGCATCACCATTTTTCAGAAGGCAAAAAGGGCAAGGGGGTTGAGGGGGTGGATACCCCCCCAAAAAACCTTGCCTCGGCTCAGAGGGGTCTGAAAGCCTGGCATGTAAATCATTACAAACTGCAGCACAAACACACACACCTTTCCACCAGAAAGAAGCGGCGTCTCCACCCCATAAGGTCACAGCTCAACCGGAGTAACTCCTGCCGTTGACTGAGATCCAGATTTCAATGCTGGGCTTTGTGCGGACAAGCTGCAGCACAACGCTGTGATATAAAGGCTGCCATTGTAACACACCTAGTAAAGTTTTACGAGGGAACCTTCACACATGTAACATGGTGTCAGGCCAGTTTCAGATACTTGTGAGATCAATGGACAAGTGGACGCAATGACCTCCAGGCGGGAGGAGTTTGCCTGGAAGCTGAGTTTTACCAGAGCAGGTCAACATTCCCTTCTGAAGACGATGAAAATGGGGACTCATTTAATTACGTTTCTGATCCAAAGTGGCTTAAACAACAAAATGTAATGTAAGACAAAGGATTACCCCCAAAACTTTTAATTTCCGAGTATTTTGCAGTTCATAAGGAGACATGTTTTTGTATTTGTTTTTAACGTCACAAAAGAAGATGGGAATGCAATATCTAAAAAAAACCTAAAAACAAAAAAAACTGCTAAATAATTATTGAGTTGCCTTTAGAAGAAATATTTTCGTGATAAATTCACGTGTTGTCATCTCATGGAGTGTAGGGGGTAAATCTAAAGCCTAAGATGATTGGGCTGCAAACATCTTTTCAATTTTCTTGTCAAGTTCCATCCATATTCATGTCTATTGCCAGCCGAAGAAAAGCATCCCCACAGCATGATGCTGCCACCTCTGTACTTTAAAGTAGACACGTGTGTTGAATGTTGGCTTTGCCTGGAAAGTGAACATTTTTATTTAAAAACCCATCTGATCAGCTTCCGTCATGTTTGCTGTGTCTTCTAAATTGCCTGACTGGACATTAGGTTTATTTTATACTTTTTAAATTTTTTTATTTATCCTTTATTTAACCAGGTAATACCCATTGAGATTAAAAATCTATTTTGCAAGGGAGACCTGGAAGTCTCCTGTATACTGTGTATACTGTGTCAACAATGAAATTCCTTGTGCCACTAATTCTTAAAAGCTGATATTATATAGCCAAAGTCTTCATAGACCTTTTGGCTATATCTCTAATTGATGCTCACCATGTCTAATCTGTTTATTTGGGTGGCCATGTCCTGGGTGGTTTGTAGCTTCACCATAACCATATGGTTTTGGAGAGGATGGATCAAGGAGTCCTCTGTGTGATTTTGAAGCATGGGGTTTTGTTTTTATAAAATATTCTGGCATTGACTTTCTCTGTGGCCTTTCTGCTGTGTTCCTTGGTCTTCATGATGCTGCTTCTTCACCAGTGTTCTTCAAATAACCTCTGCGGCTTTCTTTGGACTGTTAGAGTGAGATTAAATTACAGATGTTGACTTAGTTTCCTAACTAGTATTTGCAGGTATAATGGTAAAGGGGGCTGATACAAATGCTCTTTTTGGATTATTATGTAAAACAAATAATCATTCTCAGTTGGAGTGGCATAAAGGTAAGAGTCAGTTGGCCTACAGGTGCTCCAGAAACATAATGGATGGAAATAGGGTCTCTGTTATGGTTTCAAAGACTTTATTCAAAGCCTTTTGGACATCATGTTTGGACTTTTCTACACTCTTTGCTGCTTTAGTGTAGTCCTTATACTCTGTCATTTTTCAAGGAATTTTGTTGTAGGATGCTAATCATCCTCAAAGAGGCTGAAATTTTGGAGGTAAGCATTAATCACTTCATAGTAG
>NW_015150874.1:108421-181731 GCF_000732505.1 Cyprinodon variegatus | reverse complement strand
CCATTAAGAACAATAGTGATACAGTTGTGCTTTACATTTTAAAAAAAAGCAGACCATATGCTGAAAATATGCACTAAGCAGTAAACTATACAAAAAAAAGGCAAATTGCTTTTCCTACAGCAGCAATTACTGCACACTTGAAATACCAGCATTCGGCTTTGTGATTATCAATCTCAATAAACATTTAACATCTTCTACTTGTCATAGTTTAGGAGCATGATCTCACATTGAGAGCGATCTAAGCTAAATATTTACTGTTGAAATGTGGACATCTTTTATTAGCAGTGTTTGTGTAGCACAACTGTGAAACACTTTCATAATCGCTGATTTCACTTACTTGTTCCTGAATTTAAGGCTCTTTTAAACCATCTCACTATACATCCATAATTTCTGACTTTTCTGTCTAGCCAATACACTTAAACAGTCTAATTATACCTCTGAATGATTGGAAATGTTTGCTCTGATGACCATAGATCAATGAGACAGACCCAACCTCTAAGATGGAGCCGGTGGTCATCAAATGATGTTTACAGCTATCCTGCTTATGACACCAGCTGGTAATGTCACTCTGGATAAATAAATACTAAGTGGGAAATAGACTGTACTTATATAGCAGTTTATCAAGTCACAGGACCTTTAAGCACTTCACACTGCATAGAGACATTCACACACATACACACGCTGATGAAGGTGTGTGAGATGCCTCCATTTAAAATCTCTTTTTACTCAAATTTATGTACATTTGTACAGAAAAGAGTCAAATCAAAAAAGTTTATTTTGGGTGGAATGTCGTTTAGTTTCACAGAAATGCACAACATATACAAAATAAAACTCCATATGATTTTTTTTATTACTACAAGAGGAAAGAAAGCCCATTATTGTTTGAGGAAAGGATGTTTGCTGTCATCCTCAGAGATCCTGAAGTTTATTTCAGGTCAGGATGAATTCTCAGAATTATCACTGAGAGAAAGTTTATGCCCTTTAATTTGACAAAACAAAAAATAAAGAGGTCTTGGGTAATATCACCTAAATTTAAGTTGGTGATCTTGTAGTACAGTGTTTCAGAGCAAACTTAAAGCAGGGACAGAATGTTTTTTTCTTTAATTGTTATCTGTTTTGGTGTGATCATTTTATTTTGATTTTCCTCATTCTTCTTGATATTTAATAAGCAAGTTGTAAGAAACTCAGCCTTTCTCTATGAGACAAAACACCATTTGTGTCATTTTTCTGAGGTGTAATACTATACGAAGAAAAACTGACGTCTGGTTGCTTCCTACTAAGAAAAATTGCTTGTTATCTGAGCTGTTTTTGTTGTTGCGCCGCCACTGATCTCTCTCCCCTGACGTCACGTACGTGTTGCACTCAGGGGATCATAGCAAAGAGCTCTACTGAATAACTGCTGGTTTCCTGGAGACCAACAGATCTGATGTTTTTCTCTCCTGAATGGACAACAACACATCAAGATTCAAAGAACTTGTCATCAGCATGTGTGGATGCAGCGTTAGGATTAAAACAATGTAATTATTATTCGATTACAGCGAGGCTTTGGTCGTGTATCTTGCTCTGATGCTTTTATACTGAGCTTATGCTTATTATTATAAAATGATGCCTAACCTTAAAGCTAGAGCATATGGAGAGCTGTGGCTAAAGCCACAATGTGTTGAATAATTCACTGCTCCTGGATCAGGTTATGTCATGATAACAGAGTGGAGAAAACTCCATAGATCACATCAGTAGTCTGGAGTCTTATTAACACCTCCTGGGGCACACTGCTTTATTCTTCCTCAAGGCACAGGAGTTACAATCCAGATGCTGGATATTAGAAAAGTGCTCATGTTTCATTTCTGATCTTTTATGCATGGTTATTGCTGAAATAAGATTTATAGCACAAAAAAATATAAATTTTATTTTATGATAGGCATACAAACACACCACCAAAGAATATAAAACCATTAGGTTGGCATAAAAGAACAATTATAGCTTAAAGTTTAATAACCAAGCTACTATAGAATATGCTTTACACAGCCAGAGAAAAAAAATCCCAAAATATTTGTTGACTAGACTCAAGTAAAAACTCTTAAATGCAACTTTGTGTTGAAACTATTATTTGAAAGAATATAGTATAAATAGCACCTTATAGAGGCTCCAGGATCTCTTCACTGCTCAGACTCCTCAGGACTGTGGCAAATATTATCTTTTTTTGTGTTTTTTCCCTTATGGTCATCTTATCACAATGTCACGTTTCCTCTTAAGCCATGAGAGGCCTTGTCTACATGGAGACGAGATTGGATGTACCCACAGAGGTATTTTGGCGTTTACGCTGCGCGTCCTCATGGTTTTGGCCTTTTGGGAGAAGGGAAAGAGTGTTTAAATCAAAACGCTGTTTTTTCCATGTGTCCCTGTAAGCCACGTCTTCTGGTTTTATAAAGGCTTTTGTAGTGTCCTTAGATTCTTCTTTTCAAACAATCCGGCTCTACACCTGCTCTATGTTTGTGTCTGACAATCCCTCCCAGTGATCTTTGTCTTCTCCTGTGACAAAGTCAAAACAAATCCAATGGATCCAGCATGTCTACTACGGTTTTATTAGTATTGCTGCGTCCTCTCTTGTGAACACGTTTTTCTTAATTTTTTCTTAATTTCTACAATTATTTTTCTTTCCCAAAAAGCATATTTTAGGCTATTAAAAATGTTTCTTTCCAAGGCACAAATGAGGCAAAAAAAATAACCCTGAGAATTGATTCTTAAGAAACAATGATATGCTGTGACAGCTGCTGTATATTTGTATAAGTTGAGAGTTGTGCTCCCATTGGACATGTCCGTCAGGCTTTGGTTATATATGTCCATGAAAGTTACAGTTTTCTTATTCCTAAGGGAATTTTAATGCAGTTTTGCAGTATATATGTCAGTGTATATATCTTCTCTTACCCACCTAAAGCAACAGAGCCTGTGTCAGCAAAATTCCTGTGAGGTTCTTTATACTTTTTTGTGGAATATGTAGAGAACCAATCGTAGTTGTAAAATTGAGTTACAGAATCATAGTGAATATTTTATCTTTTTTTGAAAATCACAGCTTTTAAGTCTCTTCCAAGCTCAGAGGGAAACCTGCTGTTGTAGGAGGAGTTGCTGCTTTGTGTCGTCTGATGTTATGGCCCCACTATAAAATGTAAACTAAAAAAAATTCAAAAAACAGATGGGCTAAATTAAAGATGATTAATTTCTGGGTAAAAACTAGGTTCAGATGAGACATGTTTAAAAGGTATGTACATAAAAGCAAAGTTTTTGTATTTTTCACAGATAACTCTGAAGCTGTAGGTTTATTTTTTCTTTATGTCTTACTGAAACTGCTGATAAATTATACTATAAATCCCTTTTTTTTTTTTTTTTTTTATTTGGCCTGCTACTTGTGTATCTCCTAATAGGGTGCTGTTGCACTTTTATCACATTTGACACGAATACATTTTGCATTATTGATGCAACCTGATCAAAATACAACTTATATCTCCTAGCAAGCGAATGCACAACCTAGAGATGTGCATGTTTCTCCCTAGCTGACTTCTCTGTCTACAGTTATGCAGCGATTTTAGATGTCTATGTATAAAAGGATTTTGGTTTTTTATTGTTTAAAAAGAAAGACTGTTTGATAAGATTTTTTTTTTTTTTTTATGAATTCAGAGCAGTGGTCAAACCCTTTTTGTATAGCGGCTTTGATAACAATGTTTACAATAAAACAGTCCTGATGTGGTGGAGGCAGGCTGTTTTGATTTTAAAGTTTTAGGGAAGTTATATTTACTATGACTACTATATATTTAACATATCTACTCTTGATCAGACTATATTGTCCCAAAAGTTAGAAAATGTCTATTTAGAAAAAAAAATCCTGTCTTAAAATCTGTTTTTTTCTTTTTTTTTTCTGTCATCTGTCATATTTATCATATGTTGGCCAGTTAGTTATATGTCAGCCTGAACAGCTAAATCATATATCAACGATCATCTGTCAATCAAATTTTTTTGGGTCATTTGTCAATCAAATTTTTTCAGTCATAGCATCTTGAAATAAGAAAATAAGAATCATTTACTTTACCATTGAGTTCTGTCCCAGTGTGCGAGGCAAGGGCTCAAACATGTACGGCTGTAACCCTTATACACCAAACGGAGCTTCTGCTGTCCTGGCGTCCTCTTCTACAACATCTTCATCCCCAATTTCCTCCTCTAAATAAGCAATGTATGACGGAGGTACTCATCCACAACCTCCGACACAAAACTCTCCTCCTCTTGCATGTTTCTGCTGTCCATAGCGTTCCTTGACAGTGTCGTCTCTAAGTAACCAATCTAGTGCTACTTGGTTCCAATGTACTTTCCCATTGGGAACCTACTAGCACTAAGTTGCTACCTGGTTAGCAAGATGCTTCCGAGAAACCGTCCACAACCAACCTTGCTTGTGAACCTTCTGCCACAGCAATCATGCCCTCTTGATAAATGACCAATCACATTCACTTTATTCACTCATGTAAAGTCTTGCACAACTCTGGAGAAGTCGGAACTGCAAAGGTCCGAACAGCCGCTTCCCTACAACTTTAATGAAGTTCTGGCCTTGGCATATAGCCACCCTGATCAAAAAAATGTCTGACTTCTGCTACCAGGCTTCTTCGCACAACACAAGGGCTCTGATAATTATAGACAACTGTACAATAAGACTTAAGGATGATTCATTCTATAGCATCTCATTATAAAATGAGTTTAAAACCTGGTTGGTTCACATTGATGTAAGAAACACCCTTGGCTTGCCATTTTACGCACGTATTCCACATACTTCTAAATGTATTCTTTCAGCTGGATGCTATTTCTCTTTTTCTTAGGGGCAGGTTGATGGTTCAATATTGTTGCAAGAAACAGCCCCAGAAGATGGCGAGTTTTATGTTGTTGCTCAAGGCTCCAGACTTACCCACGTGACCACAGCTAAACGAGGCTGTGATGAGCACACTCTTAATTTCACCGTTCCAGGTAATTCCTGAAAGGTATTTGGATGACATCCATTGTTTCTTTGCTTCCCATCTTAGTGAACTGATATTGGATATTGGTTTTTCTTCTACAGGTCATGACCTTGTGGAAGTTGTCTCTGTAACAGCCTACATCTCCACCAATGATGGCTTTTATCCTTATGCTTGTAAATCATTTCTGGAGTACTCTAAGGATGTTGCTCAGGATGCAGCAGAGTACCTTAGTGGAAAATGGGACCGGTTTGGTCCTCACAGGTATCAGGAGGTCCTGAGGAGGTTTCCTGTGTTGGCGCAGACAGCTGATGAAGAGGACTGTGGAAGACTGTTACAGTGCAGGGAAGGAGAGACGCTTCTCGGAGGAAGTTCAGCTGATGACACTGACCTGAGGCATTTAGATGAGAACATCACTCTGGCCCTGGCTAACATGGATTACCCTCAGCAGTGGAAAAACACTGACACGGAGCCAGGAGAAGGTAATTTAACAGGGTGGCGGGGGTGAATATCATGAACTGAGGTCATATGTGTCCATAGACATCTCAGCAGAAACATATAGACTGTTAATGTTTTATTTCTTTGAAGCTTTGATAGATTTACAGTCTTTTTTGGTGAAGATCACTTTGACTTCTCTAAGTACAACCCTGTTCATTTCTTTGTGTGTCTGGTTTTCATATTTGTCAGCTATCAGTCATAAATAGCCTCATGTACCTAATGTCCTTTTCCATTCAAAAATCTTTTGTTTATAGGGAAATTCTTTGGTTTTAACGGAGGTTTGACAAAGATCTTTGTTTAAATTCCTCAGCAGTTGAAATTTCTAAATTCTGAGTTATGTCAAATAATTTCTTTATTTTTTTAATTACAGTCATAGAGAAGGATAACCAGGCTCTAAAAGACGTATTTCGACCAGTAGTTTACTAACATTAAGAAATACAAAATAACCGGTACGCCTATGTTGTTTAAAAAAAAATTAAGATTTAGGAAAGACATAAAATCCTTTTTTTAAATACTAATAAATGCTTTATGGCGATGAGGGTATTCATCCAGACATATATGTTTTAAGGAGTGGAGATTTTTGGCTAATTTTGAGAAAGAAAAAGCACACACCCTTTCATAGAAAACAGTTTGATTTCAAAAAAGCTTCTTATAGATTCTTTGAAAAATTGCTTTTTCTGTGTATTCATCTGCTAGTATAAGCTTCTTAAGATATGCTGCATTAAACAATGATTGCTTGCCCAGCCGGGGTCTTTAAGGTTAAAACTGATACATTGTCCATGCATCTCAAGTGTGATCTATTTACAGAAAAGTGGATATATGCACTGTATATCACATTCTATGTCCCAAACTATTGTCGATATGTCAGAATTTAGTGGTTGGAAGAAGGAAAAACTCTTACAGACAGACTACAGTCAACAGACTGAAAAGTAGGACACAAAGAGCCCTTGTGTTGCAGAGTGTAAATATAGTAATAACTTGTTTAGAGAAAAGCTAATGTCCATGCAAAACCCTTGCAAGCTGCAGATGCAAAGTAGATGTCTCTGCCCCTCCCATGTGTGTGCTGTTTGCAGAAACAACAGTTTGACAATGACTTTGTTGTTGATTGACCTTTGAATGAAATCCATGTGCAGCATATTTTCCCCAGTTTGGACAAAAATAGAACCAAATTAACAACAGTACTGAAGCTCTGATGCAGAACATTTGTTTATTTTTGGCACCTATATATTTCAACTGTAGTTAATATACTTTTTTGCACATTTCTGCATCTCAATTAAATTTCCAAATGCTGTTCAGGCCTTAAAAATAGACTTTTCTTTTTGAAATTGCAAATACAAATGTAAATATTTGGGAGACTGGATTTGGAGCTCTGATGGGCATAAAATGTACGAAGTTGCTGTTGCTCTTTGCCATTGAGAGCATGTTAATGCATCTCTGCAGGGATGAGGGGCCAGTATGCCCACTATTTACAGTCCCTTATACTCCAGTGAGCAGCAGCTCAGGCCTCACACAGCAGGTGTGTGTCTACTGAAACATCCAGTTTTTTTGGGTAGTAGTGTTGCCGATTTATTGTTTGAACCTGACATAGCAGGTTTTTCATTTCTTGTTTTTGCACATGATGCTACTAGACTTTTGGTACACTACTACACTTTTCACACACACTGCAAATTAAGTGTTGATTTGGTAATAACTTGCAAAAGTTCTTCATTTGTTTTCTTTAAAACTACATGCTTAAATGTATTTTCCAAAGTTTAATATAATTGATGTATATGAATTAGTGCAAAATTGTGAAGTGAAAGGAAAAGGTTAAGCAAAGGTTAAGCAGAAAATGTTAAACGAAAAAGTTTAAGAAGCAAGAATATTTGGGAAGGCTTCCTTTCATCAAGTCATTGTTTCTGTATGAAATTGTTTGCTGGAATTTCTCTCTCTTTTCTTTCAGTTTTTCATAATTTTCCTGATTGATTTACATTCCTTTGGTGTTTGGTCTCTGTAGGTGCTGAAGATCACCTCAAAGAAACCCTCCTTCACCTCGCTGTCCGCTTGCATTTGGTCCACCTCGCTCGTTTTCTAATTCACCAAACCAGAGGTCAAAGATTGTTGAGCTTACCCGATGAGGGAGGAGAAGCTCCAATCCAGCTGGCTCACAGCAACGCGCTTCATTCCACCTTGAGGGACCTGGCAGTGTAAGAACATGATTAGCTTGTTGAAATGTCCTAATTTGTTAGACTATTACTTCAGTTTGATTTCCTCGTTGGAGAAATAGACATTGTTAAAGTAAATACTCCATGATGTGGTCTAGTTTTTGGATCCTACTCTTGAATTGCAACCGCTTCTTTTACCAGCCGCATTCACACAAGACATGGTTTTCATTTTTTTTTTTATTTAATGGAGCCTTTTTATTTTATTGATGAAGCCAGTTAGAACATCCTTTGTAACATAAACAGTGGTAAGAGTCAAACTTTGTCCTGAAAGTAACTTGTTTATATGGAAATAAAAAACAAAATTTTCCACCACAAAAATCTTAAGATTTTTTATCCAACGAACTGCCTGCAGATCAACAAAAGAAATAATGAATTGATAACAACAGTGCTGAAAAAACAAAAAAAAAATTGAGGAAAAGCTAAAAATAAAAAAGACAACAGATCCCTGCAGAGATAAGAAATTTGTAGAAGAGTATGGGTGGATTGAAAATATCCAAAAGTACAAAGCAACAGTTTTAACCAAAGTATTAGCTTATTTTTAGATATATTATATTATTTTAAGGTCAGTGTATAACATTTGGTGTGTATCAAGGCTCTGTGCAGGCTGCCCATCTTAGAAATGTGCAACTTGAGAGTAGGGTTTGACATCGAAATGGATTAAAAAATTTTTTTTTTCTGGAATCTTTAAATTTTTTAATTTCTGATTCCTAATTTTGGCCTTGACTGCCAACCAGAAGAATAAGCCAATGACTAACTAAGAAGGATCCATAGTAGTGTGAGTCTACCCGAACACACTAGTGGCAGCCTAGTGTTTAGGGCATAGAGCTTGGAGTCCCGAGGTTCTGAGTTCGAGCTCCACTCCCACAGACTGCAACTCTGGGTCCCTGAGCAAAGACCCCACACTGCTCCCTGGGCACCGCACAGTTGCAGCCCACTGCTCCCCATGGGCATGGGTTAAATGCAGAGAGTTAATTTCGTTGCTCTGTACTTGTGACAGAGTAATGAGGAAAAAAAATCAATTTGTGTGGCGGAATTTGAAATATGGCTTAATATTAATGAAATTACCATTTGGTTGTCTTGGCAATCATGAGGTACATCAAACATGATTAAACATGGCGAAACTCATGATTAATATTCTATTTCCATCTGCCAAAGCTGACTAGGGTTTTAATGAGACAGAAGCAGACATACAAAAAGAAGCAAATCTACAAAGGATAACTTTTGGCAGCATTATCTCCACAGGTGGCCCTTTCCAGGAAAGAAACAGTCAAGCAGACAAGCTCTGACCCAGCTCCCATGTCATAAGATTAAACAGACCCCATACAGTTAGTAAGAGTGAAAGAAACAGGATCATCCTGATAGAACAGGCCTATTTCCAAAATCTGTAAACAAAGGTGTATAGGGCAGCAGTCCAGCTGATATTTCTATCTAGGATGGTGTCACAGCCAAGCAGGAACAGACAATATGGAGCTACTATGACCAGAAAAAGCCCTGGAAGAAAACGTTTGGGGTTAAACTAACAAAAACTGCAGAACGTCAACATAGACATATAATGAAACAGAATGATAAAAAGTGGTCCCTATGTCCTCCAGCAGTCTAAGCCTATAGCAGCAAAACTATAGAGATAGCTTGGCCACTCTAACTATAAGCTTAGCCAAAAAGGAAAGTTTTAAACCAAGCCTTAAAAGTAGCTTTATATGGGAGAAGAATTTTAAATTCTGCTCTGGCTTTAAAAGGAAGCCAAAGAAGGAAACCTAAGATTGGAAAAAATATGGGCTCTCTCATTTTGCATCAGCCAAAAGTTTAAACTACAGATTACTATTTTGTTACTATTTTGCTGCACTGGTTTTTACTAAGGTAGGTGCTCTGAGAGAATTTTCATTGATTTGTTAGTTTTAGTTCACAATATTAACCTTGGTTGCCAGTTGCATTCAGAGGCAGTAAACCTGGAAATTTTATCTGTCTAGAGCTCCAAGAGGCTAAAAGTTGCACAGTGTTGCTTTAAGGGTTTTAGAATTTTCTGCAAGCATCTCTATTATGTTTTTTTTTTTGTGTTTGTGTGTGTGTGTGTGTAAAGGGCAGGAGGGAGAAAGTCAGCGTCTTACTTATGAAATTAATTTATTTATTATTGTTAATTGCAATGTGACCAAAATTGAGTTGCTCCAAGATTTGAAAATTGTGTCTTTTTAAATTGCAGTTATATTGCAAATGCAATAACTTTCACTTTCTCAGTGACTTATGATTAGACATTAAAAAAAACAACTGAAGGATTTCAAGCTACTACACAGGTACAGATGTATACAGATTGCAGTAGAAACCTGAGGTGTAATGAGTCTTTCCATTTCTTCCCAAGGCTGTAGGGTCCTCAGCAGGGGCTTCTGTGGCAGGCAAAGTGTAAATAGAAAATTTAGCTCAACTTCATAAAAGAGCATAGAGACAATATTTCTTAGAACTAACCTGTAGAAGGTCTAAGCTGGAACACTAACTTCTGAAATCAATGAATGCAGAAGAATGAAAAGGAAATGTTCCATTTAGTCCATGCATCCCTACAGAGGTTTGGAGGTTCAGGGCAGGTAAAATTAATTCTGTAAAATGTATTTATTATGCAAAATTAATTAAACGAAGAATAATAATTATAAAAAGTAGAAATTTGGCAAGTTCCTCCATGTCAGAAGCAGGTGTCTTAAACATGTTAGATATAGGTTGTTTATAAGTATTCAGCACAATCTCACTGAAGAAGAATGAAACTTGTACTTTATGTTAATATCCCATCAACTGTTTTTTCTAAATATGTTTTGTCTGCTTTCTTCCTTTTCCCTTATCAGGCCTTCAGGAGCAGCCATCAACCCCCTTCCAGGTGTTTTCTGTCTGTGGGCTGACAGCTCCTGCATGTTGAGAGTTTGTCCAAGAACAGAGTCTGTTTTCCTCACTCAGCGGCAGTCTCCTGATATGCGCCACCAGGACTCCATCATGGTTCTAAGAGAAAGACTGGAAGACCCCAGAGTTTGCAGAGAGGTGAATCTTAAGTTTGATTTACTTTTTAGGCAGAAGTTTTTCCCAAATATTGAGCGGACATGTCTGAAACATATGCACATCTCCCTGGATGTTGCATTGTATTGCTACCATAGAGATATAACAGTTTATTTCTTAAGTATTTTGATTCTTTGAACTTTTTGTATCATTCTGACCATAGCTTTAAAACTATATATTTTTTTTTATATGTATGTAATATAGCAACACAAATTAGTTCATAGTCGTTAAGTAAAAAAAGGGATAACATTTTGATGAAATAAAGTAAAATGAACCTTTTTAATTAATTAATTCTTTTTTTAAAGTTTAATTTTACCTTGATACACCTAAATAAAATCTAATGCAATGTATCACGTTAACACCCCTTTCTCACTGGCCAAAAAATGGCCTGCCAGTGGGGGTCAGATCAACTTTTTTTGAAAATGGCAAGGGAGTAAAAAGCCGATTGCTGTGTTTGAGAAACAGTGTTAACCTGCTAATTACAGTGGGAAAGAGGCTTTAGAAGTCAACTTTTGATAATCCAACAACACAAAGCTTTCCTCCTAAGCATAAAGACAAAGAAAGGAGAGCAATGATAAGAGAAACTCCTGAAGAACAGCAGAGATCTGCTACTCAGATGGGAAGACCTGTCAACAGGTCAGCCCTTTAGTAAGGACCTTTATGAAACACTTGCAAGAAAAAAGCACTGCTGAAAGAAAACCACAAGTTTTTGGAAGAAGGTCCTCAAGTCAGATAAAACCCAAAAGCCACTTTTAATGCTTAAAATGCTTTGTGCGGTGAATCACTAACCCCTCACACCACATAGGACAAATCCTCACTACCTAAAAGCATGATAGTGGTGCCATAAGGCTGTGGGGGACTTACAAAATCATAGGATCTCAATTTTAATGGCTATTCTCTTACATGCATGGTAGTAGTCAAAGGAAAGAGGAATGTAGTTTGCAAATGAAACACATAAAAAGCTTGTTTTATACCTTATAATGATATATGTCTCTGTTCAAGATCAACATCCTGAGAGATGCTGCCGGGGAACACAAGCGTCGTAGAAATGAAGCTCATCTAATTAAACAAAGTAAGTGTTTTTTTTCCTTCTATTTCATATTTAAAGCACGGAGAATAAATAATAGTATTTTTGTTAGCTTTAGTTTGTTTTCAGCAGAAATGAAGCCATCACATTAATTGAATAAAGGACTTCATTCAAACCATTTGACATAGGATTACAAGCGTTTCAACATTGTGAGAGTCCTAACCTACACCCTATGAGAAAACACTTCTTATTCGTTGCACTGAAGTGTCTGTTTACCCATGCTCCAAGTATGAAGGAGATGATTGACCTCCACCCACCAGAATATAGTATGCGTCTGGAACAGAGCGACTCTAAACACCGGCTCATATTGACGTTCATTCATTTTTAAATTGGTTTATCAGCGCCACTCTGCTGTGTTTTGAGAATCTCTGTTTGTGTACATTTGGTGTCCTCTGATAAAACTGCAAAACCCGAGGAAACGGTGCAGAATGTTACCCGTCAATCTGACTAAATGAGTATTTGAGTTGTCAAACCTGATAATCAAAGGATTTTAGGATATAGCTTCAGAGCTTATATCGCGTAGCCCTGTCCTGTGTGGGCACAGACGGCTCAAATGTGAAGCCTCTGCGTCGGTTTGTGAGCACACAGTCTTCACTGTGAACATGCAGGAAATGAACAACCGCAGATTCATTTGTGCAAACACTGGGATCGTCTGACATCCATCACTTACAAATCCAAAGAGCCTAGAAAAAACACTTAACAAACTCCTTAAAAGGAGTAGTCCTCTGCACGTTTATTTGCACGTCCTTCGCGAGTAGACAGAAAACGAGTCGATTGTTTCTTTTATTTTCCACCCGCCGTCTGTTTGACATGCCCAGGCTGGTATGAAAACGCACGCAGTGAAAGATTTTGATCCGATTTTCTTTTTATACCCGTTTAAAAAGCACGTTCTGGATCTCTCTCTTTAACTTGGGCCCCCCTCCTCTTTCTGGTTTCCATAGAGATGGCAGATGGTGGTATCGACTCATGAAGGCAGGCAGGAAGTATACTTCAGTATTGACCTTAACTCTGTCCCGACTTCTGCAGCCTTCCATTAAGTCTCTTGAAATAACAACTTCTCAGCAGGGAGTGTGTGTTCTTTCTCAGGCCCAGCTGCGTCGGACGAACAAAACATCTCATTTGTTGCTTTTGGATTTGTGGATTGAGGAGTCAAGATAGATCTTGTCATTTCCTCACCACTGGTTTTGGGTTTTAAAGGAAAGGGAGATGTTTGATGTCACATCTTATATTTAATTTTTTTTTTCCATCTGGCACAGGGGACACCAAGGAGCTTAATGTAGACGGGAATGCACTGTTGGACAATGTGAGTATTTATAAACAATTTCTTAAACCACTAAGTACGGTAAAATAAGATAATTTTGTTTTTGTTTCAAATCATGTAAGCATGGGTTGCTTTTCACCCTTAGAGCTTTTACTCTTTACAACAATTAAACCTCAAAGTAGTTTTTGGGGTAGATCATTTATATTTTTAATTAATTAGAAATAAAAAAACTAATAAGGGCAACATGCATATGCAGTCATATATAACCGCCAAGTTTATCAGCTTAGGAGATTTAGGGAAGGTATTTATTTTTCCCTTTAACAATTGCTCAAACACAGTCATATTTTTTGAAAATATCAATATATATCAATTTTCCATCATACCAATAATTCCCTGTTGGCTTCTGTGGACTTTGACTAGGCCAATCTTACAAATGAACATGCCGTGATCTATTCCTTTCCATTGTACCATTAGCTAAATGTTTTGGGCTGTTGTCTTAAACAGATTTCTTCAATGATTAGCTCTATATTTACCTCCATCCATCTTAAGGGCAGGTTATACTTCAGCAACCGCACACATCAAATGTTTTTCTGCACCGTCGCTCTGGAATTTCTAGGGAGGCACAGCAGTTTCCCTCCAAAGCGCAAGGCGCAGCCTATTCGAGAACTCGTGAGAACTTCGGCGGATGGTCACGAGAACCGGCGCCGGCGGGAGTGTGTATATTCCAAAACAACAATGGTGGGCCTGGAAGATATCACGGTCACGGATATGGATCTAGTGTTGCTAGACATCGAAGAGGAACAGATTCTGTTAATGGAGTTGGCAAAAAGACAGATTAACCTTGTGTCGTAGTTGTCCACTGTAGTTGTTCCTCAGTTTTTAAAAATGGCGCACCCTGGGACTGAATCGAGAAGCATGACCACTCAGACAGCCAGAAAAGCATACCAAGGACCAATCACAGCTGCTTTTGTTCTGCACACTTCCGCTTGAGGTCTGCGCGGGTTTGTGACCGTCCGACACGTAGTCAGGATTTTTTTTTTAGGTACGCGACGACGATTGCAGTGATCACACACAGAGACAGATTTGACGGTTGCAGAGCCTGTGCGTCAGAAGCATAAATTGGCCTTTACCCATCTGTGGCTATTTACATCCCGGGGGATAGCTGATTAAAGCCAGCCTTTTGGCAAATCCAGGAATATTTATGTTTAACCTGTTGACCTAACTATAGATTAGCCCTCGCTCTTTAGAATTAAAAAGTATCATCTTCTATTATCTCCAGATCATGATACTGCTATGACTTTGCTTCACTATTGAAATGGTGTGTTAAGGGCTACAGTATGTGCAATGCTAGCCAAGAAATTTAGATCATGAATTCCCTACTGCTCTTCCATAAAGGCCAGAAATCTTAGCAGCACAGTGAGAGTCTCTTATCTGTCAAGGTGTCGTCTTAAGACATTTAATATATAGTACCGTAAGTGTGACACAGGATGGATTCAAATGCACTAAAGGTTGATGAGGTTGTAAGGTGACAAAATGAGTAAAGTAATGAACATTGCAAAGCACTTAAGAAATGATATGCATTCGTCCTCGAAAGTATGTTTGATTTTTGTGTTTTCTGTTTGCTGTTATTTAATTGAAGGTTTTTGAAGATCAGCCGACTTTGTTTTTAATTGACACTGATAGTGAAGAAGAAACCTCATCCTCACTGTCCGGTAAGTCTTCTCCTTCTGCTTCTGAATGATTTATATGTGTTTATCCGTCTCTGCCTCGGCACGCTCAGTACTATTCCCATTTCATTATGAAAGCCTAATATCTGTCTTAAATGACAAACGATTAGGACCTAAAAGAACACAACAACATTTTTGTGGCTGCAGAGAACAGTAGGGGTTTAGGAACAACCCACTAGCACCACTGGAATCCTTTTTGGGACTGGCACAATATGCAGGCCGACTGCTGTTTTGAATCACATCATTGGAAATCAATATTCACAGTGAAAAGGAGACATGCGCTGACTGGTCTGACTCACAGGGACAGTTTTCCTCCTGGATTTATGACTGATTTAGTTGTGTCCCACTCAGACGCAATAATGAGTCCGTTTGAGAGTTCAGGAATCTGCCCTGTCATCTGGACAAAGACGGGAATGGGGTCAGGCCTGTCCCACTCAGAATTTGTCCGACCTCTGGGATACACCCCCGTACCCCTGTCTCCCCCCGTCCCGCCGTTGTCCCCCAGTCATCCCCTCCCCCAGTTTCCCCAGTTAGACAGAAGAGCTGTGTGCATAAGGCAGGAGTTGGAATGTTAATAACTTCAAATGCTTACAAATGCTAGTAGTTTGGACAACATGCTTACTTTAAGATAATGTGTTAGAGTCATAACCATTGTAGACTGCTTTTCTCCTGCATTAGCTGAATGTTCTCAGTGTTTTGTTGAATACTTTAGTTGTTATTGCATCTACCAGGGGCAGCCGGAGTTATTGTTTTTTCCAAACCTGCTAGAATGATCATAATAGCTTCTCTGGTTTCACCGACATAACTCAGCGTGTGTCGGTTATTGTTGGAAGAAAGGCGCTGTGACGTTCCGTCTACGAGCAGAGACTAATCTGTCACCAGCCTTCTGGTTGGATGGACTTAAGATTTTCATGTCTGTGCATGTGGTTGGATTGAAACACAAAAGCAGGAATATGAAGACGCATACACTGCTCTTTGCAGAAGTATTCAGAACTTTTTCATAGTTTCCAATGCTATAATCACAGATGTCGACGTTTGGGTGTGATGTTAAAGGATGTGGGATTCTCAAATGTTAGGTTCAGAGGTCAAAATTTTATCTTTTCATGCTTAGGAAAACAGTATGCATTGTACAAACACCTCGAGTACTTAATAATAGAGCTGATAAACCTTTATAGATGAAAAACTGACCCATTATCTGAGCGCAGCTTTGTAACATTGAATAATCAAAGTTAGACTTCCAGATACTCAGAGAGGGTATATTGACACTCCAACTCCAAACTCCAATCACCTCTATTAGTCATAATATGTCTTCTGCATTTAATCCGCTCTTTTGAGCAGTAAACAGCTTGCAGCACCCGGAGCAGTGAAGGGTTAAGACATTATACATAAAACATTCTTTAATCTTGAGTACCTAGTTTCAGGATATTTAGAATTTCAAGAGATCAGTAGTAATTTGCCCAGCCTTAATGGGATCATGTCCTCCTTAGTAAAGCTCTTAAAGGACAAATCAAATATTTTTTTCTAATTAGCCGTATCCATAGATGTCTTATAGTGCTATCTAAAAATCCCTGGCATTATTTTAACTGTCTTTTACATTTGTTGCAATCCTGCAAACCCTCTGTTTGGTGCCCCCCTCATGTTAAATGGGTGTACTGCAACTGACTTTGAATTGGCATTGATGTTGCCTCTACATTTATTGGAATGTCACCAAGAACAGATACAGAAAGTATAACTATATAACCTTTCTTTGAAAAAAGAGAAGAGAAAAAAAAAAAAGAAAAACTCTTGTGACTCAAAAGTCACGCTTTAAGGATGGCAGATCCAAAACAGTTTTATGATTGTATTCCTCCTGGCCCAACAATCATGTTTAGAGCGATGGTTATTTAGTTCCATCTAGGCTTTCTCTGCTCTAACACAGTGTTAAGTCGGCTTTATCAAACAGGAATGCTCCTACAATACTCACACTTTAACACGCCTAACTTTAACATTCATCTCTAAAGAACTATCTGAGAAAAACAACAGGCCCATATCAGCTTGCTTCCTTTCTGTGATAACATGCTCTGGTTGATTATCCGGATCAGAACATGTTCTCCTTGCAGTTCCTGTTATACAGAACAAAAAGCTGCTTTCCTCCTATATACACTAATTTCTTTGTATCTGGTTCCTACGTCCAGATTATTTTCTGCTGTTCTGCAGTCGTCTCTCTCTCTCGTATATCTTCGGTTTAGCTGGTACCCGAACAAAGACAGACTGACAAAACATGTCTGTTAACTCCCTCAGGATGTTAAGATATGGAGACACTTCAATCACACTTAGATTGTTGGGAATCGGTTTTATCTAATACACAAACAACCAAAATCTACTACTATGTTTTTCAGTATTTTTATGTCTGATTTAGTAGTTTTTATACATTTTTTTTTACCAGTGGGTATATTTTAATTGACTTGTTGTTTGATCAAGATCTGGATCTTTTGAGACTTTGAGAAAGATTGTGTTAGAACACCACCGAGTATCCTGTAACTTCGGCTATGTTCACACTGCAGGCCTTTATGCTCATTTGCGATTTTTTTTTCTTTAATTCCAATTGCTTTGCGCAATGCGTGTCCTGCATGTGCAGTGGAGGAAGCTAAAGTAGTGAGTGTACCGTTTCTACTAAAGTAAACATGGATGGTAGTGCTGGAGCGCATCTAGTGATCTTTGTTTTCCAACTGGAGCCAGCGCATTAACAAAGCGTTCTTTTCGAGAATGTCAAAAAGAAAGACACTATCATTCACCATTGTTGTTTTTCTCCCTGATTCTGCATTGCAAGACGCAGAATAGTGACCTTTGTGGAGTATTAATGGCGTACAGGTCAGATGACTGCAACTTGGCTGTTTCAACGCAAGTTGCATTTAAAAATATCACAGGTATCCGATTAAGGTCCACATATCCAAGTGACCTGGGTCGCATTTGAAAAGATCAGATCTGTGTTGTTCAGACTGCCATGAAAAGATCAGATACAGGACAAATATGGGGGGAAAAGACATCAGATTTGGGTCACTTTAGGCTGCAGTGTGAACATAGCCTTTGATACTCATTAAAAACTAAAAATAAATCTGTTTTATATTTTAACTTGAGCACACCGCCTGTACTGTAAAGAATCATAGAATTAGCATCACGCTTAGATTATAACCTAAACTAATATCTGTCTCTGCTACACCCGGGTAGTTCCAGAAATTTTTAAACTCGTGGAAGTTGAAACATAGATACCAAACTTTTTAGATTTGTATTTATTAAAATCTGTTAGGAAAAAAATAACATATTTTCTTCCTCTTTTAAACACTCTGCCGCTTTGTGTTTGTCTTTACATAAACTGCTGCACTTTTCAATGTGTACTCATGTAGCTATAAGTGTTTTTATTGCTCATTGGAAGAAAAAAAAGAGAAATCAAGGATAAGACTGGATGTAAAACATCTGCCCTTGAGTGTTTAAACTCCAGTGTCTTCGTTCTGTGAGAGCAGCAGAGAGGAAATGCCTCTGAGATGCCCAGGATTTCCTTTACATTAGTGCAGCCTTGGCTGGTTGAAACATCAAAGGCAGGGGGGGGAGTGCACTCATCAAACAGAGCAATTTTCCACTCTGTTATTCTACCACTCCTGTCGATGTGCTCTGCCTGCACATATAGTTATGAACTGCAAAAATACCCGACTCTGTGGCTTTATACAGTTATCACATAAATAAACTGAGCCCTTTAACCTGACTTCTTGAGGGAATTTTTCCAAATTCATCTATGGGTTATACTGAAGGTTAGATTTTATGTGCAATGCATGTTGTAGCCTTGAAGCTACCCATGTTTGAGAGAAGATTTCAAGTTCAAATAAAAAAAAAGTGTGTTACTATTTAACTTTTTTAAATTGTTAAGTTAATTTTAGCATTTGGTAGTAAAACTTTGTGTCCACTTTCCGTTGTTTTTCCTACATGAGCCACAGGAAAGAAGCCGGAGTAGAGGAAGTCCATTTTTATCAGTTTGTGAAGCGGGTAGTTCCACTGGACATTAGGCAGGAAGTAATTTTTTTTTCAGCTACTTTAGATTTAGGCTGATCAAATTTAGACCAGCTCTAGGTGACTGATTTGACTTCTAAAATACAGTCAATATATAATTCAAACAAGAATAATCCTTTATATGTTTTTGTTGGTTGTACCATTTGGACTCTGCAAGGAATATAATGATTTCAAATCATTCTTACGTATTGAATTTAACCTTTGTTAAAAAATGCCGTCCCTAGATAAAACATTTTCTCACACCCTTGGAAAATTCTGATTTATTTAATTTAATATTTAAACAAAGTATTAATGTTTACTTAAATTAATAGTTATATCCAAACATATTTTTAAAGAATGGTTATTTATTCAATCTATTTTTCAAAGACGGAACATCTAGTCTTCACTTACTATATTGTTCTGATTATTAAAATCTTTAAAAATGTATATTTCCTGTTTTATTCCAATTTCTATTCTTTTAGCATGACATATGCATTGTTATTATTTAGAGATTTTTTTTTTAAGTTGAGTACTAAATGAGATCTGGTATTAATATGAATACATTTTAAATATTATTATGTATCTTACAATATCAATCATATGATTTACTGGGTATGATTGTTTAACCATAATACAGGTCCAGTTGGAACAGAGACAGTGCAAGCATCCTGTAAACTCCTGCCTTTTCTGTCTATGGTCTGTGCTCCATTACCTTTTGGCATGAAAACCATGTGAATCATAATGTGTTTGTTTTTCTACAAATGTGATCTCAATTAGGTATTCGCTGTGATGCTTATAACAGATAATACTTCATTTCCAGCATCCCTCCTGTATTCTGCTTTTGATATTATTTTGTTTATAAAAAGGACATTGCAGTAAAATGTTTGAAACTATACATTAAACAAAAAGGTTTAATTTATAAATGATTCAAACCAACTTAGTTCTATAGTTGAGGGAAAAGATGAGTGACTGTACTTAGGCATTGCAGCCTGATATCCCCCTAATGAACAGTTAACACTGTTTAAAACAGGAAAATAAGGAGATAAAACCAAAATGATGATCACAATATGGAGGGCGATATGTTGAGGGGAGTGTTGGCCCAGTGATTAGAACAGTGCGCTTGTGCTCTTAGAAGGGTTCAAGTACCTGGTTCGATCCCCACACACGGGGTCCCTGAGCAAGACCCTTAACCCCTCACTGCTCGCCGGGCGCTGCACAATGGCAGCCCACTTCTCCCCAAGGGGATGAGTATATGATATATATATATATATATATATATATATATATATATATATATATATATATAGATATATATATATATATATATACACACTAAAAAAACACTGACCAAAAAAAAAGCCTTATCTGTGGTTCTTAGCATATTTAGGGTGTTATATATATACGTTATTCTGCAAGCATCTATTATAATTTTTATCTATACAAACAATTACAAATGGATAATTATTAAAATAATTTTATGATTATGTAGGTTTAATGTTGTAAAGATTATTATGTTCATTTTGGCGTTTTATGAAAAAAACATAAAAACGTATGTGTAAAGTAAAAAAGTGGCAAAGGGTTAAATGTAATTCCTTTTACTAATTCATTGATAATAGATTAATGTGTGATTTTTCTGTTATGCTGATATTAGCATATATTAGCAAGCTATTGGTAAGGATTTTTTATGTCAAATATTGACTTTTATTAAGCTTAACAAAATGCATCAAAGCAGCAGCAATAAAAAAAATGCAAATCAAATGCAAATCAAACAAAACATTAAGAAAGCATACAGATAGCGGATGCAGCAATGTATATGCTTATTAGCTAATCGAATAAAATACAATTTTTTTAATTTTGGCTCAAAATATATCTGTCTATCTCTAGTCATTAGGAAGAAATGTTAAAACTGGGACATTTTACGGTTCATATTTCTACATATCTACTCATATTTAAACAATAAATAATGGAACAGCAGGAATGTATCTCTATTCACTGTTTTTAGCATTTCCAAAGTAGGCAACATTAAAAAAGGTGAAAGTCGTAAAAAATAGAGTTATTTCGGCTTAGCCATCCTCTTTCCTCCTCCTTTTAAAACTCTTCTGTTCCTTCCTTGTTTTTTGCTTCACCTTTTTAACAATCTTTTTTTTCCCCCTGACCCACCATATTTCTTCTCTTTTCAACCCATCTGTCACTCTTCCTTCTTTTCCTAATCTCTCCTCAGTCACTTTTTTCAATGTTCTAAAACAGAGCTCTAATATAAAAACAAATCATTTTAAAACATATTGGAGCTTTGGCCTATACCATACTGAAAATATTCACTACCAAGTAAAATACCCTTTTTGTTTCACATACCCTAAGTTGTTTTTTTCATCGAGAACTTGGCGTCAACCTGGTATAATATTATTATAGGTCACTAAGCCGACCTAATGCCAAAATGATATATTTAGCACAAAACTGTAAAAATATTTTCAGTTTTCAAGCTCGTAGAGTAGATAAAATGGAAAATTAAACAGGTGATTCTTTTTCTTGTAACTTTTCTCTGTCTGTGGGTTATTGGCTCTTTTTTTTAACCTTGTCTCTGACTCTTTTATTTTTTTTTTCATAAGTAGCCTTTTTTTTGTCCAAAAAAATGTCAAATATGCACAATAATGCACATTTGATGTTAAAACCATGGTTTATGTAATGTTTACTAAAAAAGATGCACAGTGCAAGGGAAAAGCAGCAAGGCAAAACATCTTCAGAAATACTTGTTTTATTTTCTAAACATAGGATGCTAACTTTGTCACAATATGCTCAATTGGCAGAAATTCAGTGTTCGAACAGAAGAAATTACATATATTTTGTTCCTTAATGGAGTAATTCAGGTGTTCATTATGTGAACGGGGGGATTTACCATTAGGCAATACTTTGGCAGTTTCTGTGGGCCCCATAAAACTCTGTTTACATGTATGGTTAATACAACTATTCCTAATTTGTGCACATTAATTATGTTTATAAAAATCCTGTCGTTAAAATGCCATCAGAATGCTTATAATATTAAGTGTGTCTCAGCACCCCCCCTCTGTGTCCCCCACATTGAATCAGTCCATTTGCTGCACATGTTCAGAAAGGTCCAAACAGACAGTCGCATCCATTTGAAAACAAATAGTGCGAAGCACAGTGTTGCCAATTTAGCACTTTTGTCACTATATTTAGTGACTTTTCAGACCCGTCTAGCACATTTATTTAAAAAAAAACTCCTAGCGCCACATTTAGTGACTTTTTTCTGCTACTGGAGACTTTGGCGACAGCATATAAAAGCTCAGAATTCTGCTCTCCAGAGCAAGAAGATTAGTAACCCCGCCTCCTGCTCTCCTCTATCTTGTCTGCTGTCATGATTCATGCAGCTATTATTTCATCCAAATGAAAAATGGAGAACAGATAAGCAGATCATGGCTTGTCTACCGTGAAAAGAAGGACTAGGGTATTTACTTTTGGAAACTCAAGATGGAGCAATCAGCTAAGTGAGCTCAGGGCTTGGAAAAAAATCTTTCTTTCCTTTTGAGACAGCATGAAAAGTCAGCTGAGTACAAAACATAGAGAGGAAAGCAACAAGAAAAGGGACAAGAAAAGAGGGACAAACTGTAGAACAAATAATTTATGTCTATTCTATTAGAATTTCTGTATCTGTATAATTGGTCTGTTTTATGTGTTGTCTTATCAATTGAGAGGGCCCCTGCTTGTCTTTGCCTAGGGCCCCAAATTTCCTAAATCCGTCCCTGTATGAAACCATACAAAACAGTATAGCAAAATTAAGGAAGGCTTTACAGACTGTATAGTATGGGCAAAAAAAAAATAAAAATCTGTAGAGCTACTGAAAATAAAAATTGTAAGTTAACTATCCGTTATGCTGATCTTTTAAAACTCAGCTGCCTGATAACTAATGCGGATAGTTTTTCTCCCTGTTTTGTCCCTCCTGTCCTGTGCAGTCTGTGCAAATAGAGGTCCTGGTATTTGTTTCTGAAACTCTAAAAAAACATCGAAGCCACCAACATTTTCACTTCAGCATCTCTTCTGCAACAGACTCATGCATCAGCTTGGTGCATGTAACCTGCTGGCGTAATTCTTATCTGTTTCTCACAAACACGCTGCCTTATATATCAGTGATTTGAGTTGTTGAGTGATGTGGGATATTTTTTATTAAAGCTAATATAAGCCGATACTGATAGCATGTTGATACTATCATGCATCCTTTAAAAAACAGCATATTTGCATAGAAATATAAAACAAGTGAGGTAAGTTTAAAAAATATTATTTTGTGCTTATAATATGGAAAAGTTTATTTTCTTTATCACTGTTTTTGTACAATTTGTAACAAGACAGGCCAGTCATCGAATTTTCAAGATTTAAGACCTGATCAGTTTGTCTTATAAGAGCATCAACATTAGGCAGATGTAGCAGAACAAAGGGCTATGACTCATAGAGAGTCAATATAATCCACCTTATTTTTCATGAACCACACAGCCTGTCGCCGAGGATAATGTGTGGAGGTTTTTATGAAAACAATCCTTTAAAGGTCAAACAGGAGTAGGTATGCAGCAGCTCATCACTTTTCCCTTTCTTCTCTTTAAGCCTTGACATTTGTGTAAAGAAAGACAAATGCTTTGCAGTTTAAAAACATAAAAAAATAAAAGAAATTCAAAGAAAATCCTGAACCAGAATAAAGACACGAAACAGGCCTGAAGCATCCAATAAGTCTTAATAGCTGAGTATTGTGACATGTTTGATAATTGGTTCTCTAAGTCTGGCTTGTGAAGAATACGTGTTTGTTACTTAACCTTATCCTTTGATAATTTGTCATATTATTTTAAGTTGCTCTGAAAGCTGCAGTCCTTTAACACCCATCCATATATCTGGCTTAAGTTTTGATGAATTGTTATATATAAATGTATTTTCTCAGCAGGGACTCTAGTAATAAATCTTTAAGCTTCTAAAAACAAGAAGCTTGCATAGCTGGAAAAGAAAACAGTGAGCCAATTGAAGACGTAATGAGATTTTGCTGTGTGTTTATCTTAGTAAACGTGCACCTGAAGCAGAGCACTGAAGTTCAGAACCAGTTCAGCCAGCGTGCTTCAGACCCGTCACTCTCCATGATCAATGGCAATGATCAGACCTTTGCACAGCACACTCAGGTTGTACATTTTCCTTTTTTAAATGATTCTGTTTTACTCATAATTTTTTCCACTTGCAACTCAGTGTTTAATTTTTTTTTTTTGACACCAGGCTTGTGAAGAGGACATTAAGTTCAGAGTAGATGATGTGACAAGTGACAGCACCAACACTGATGGCAGTTTATGGGACCCTGAGGATCTTCTCCTTGCAACTGACACCCCTCCACCCCATTCTCACTTAAGAGAGCTCCCTGCCTCTCTGCCTAGCTCCCTCTCTCTCTCACCAGTTGATCAGGCCCTCACCAGGCTGATCCGTCGGCCCTCCACTGAGCCGAACAGTCACAGAGACAGTCCAACAATGGAAACCTGCGACATCAGGTGTTAGATCTTCCCTCACTGTAGTCTCTACATGTCTGTGTTCCTATATGGAGCTGGTTGACAAGTTCCTTTTGTATCTCTGCTTATTTCTGTATGTCTACTTTTGTTTCCTTGAACCCCAGTCGGCCGCTCACACTAAGCCAGGTTCTGCTGGAGGTTTCTTTCTGTTAAAAGGGAGTTTTTCCTCTCCACTGTCGCTACAAGCATGCTTGGTGTTAGGGATTGCCTTCGAGGCAAAGATATGATGCAATCACCTGGTTTTCCTTAGATAGAAAACTTTAAATCAATTTGACTGTATGATCTGGTTGACTTGTACCTGTAAAGTGCCTTGACATGTGTTGTGAATTGGCGCTATATAAATAAACTGAATGGAATTGAATTATATGCATGAACGACTCATAATTTTTTTTTATGTTTTTTCTTCTCCCAGTCTGGTGGCCCTGGAAGTGGACAGTGAGGAAGAACCTCCTGAGCCTAAGTCTCTGCTTTCCCGCCTATTTTCAGACGTTGGCAAAAGCGAAGAAAAGAAAGAAACCCGGCGTCCCAATCCTGATCTCACCTGCACTCGTAGCCAGTCGGCTTCAGCATGCGAACCCAACTCCAAAGTAAGATTACATTCAGAGATGTTTTATCACGCCTGACGATGGGATTGTTGTTTTGTTTTTTTATCTCAAGATTTTTTATTTATTTTTTCACAGGACTTAAGCGAGGAAGGTGTTCGACTGCGCTCCTATTCCTACTCGCACTCCAAGTTCTGTCCTAGTCGCAGCAACCGGGACAACCACACATCGGAAGGTAGCCCTGGTCGGTAAAACGCAGTCCACATAAAATCCAAAGAATTTGAATCTAACACATAACTAATAATTTCTTTCTCATAATTTTCCTATTTTCGTACACTAATGGAATAACCTTACATGTTCTGTTAGTTTAGTCTAATTTAAAGTATAGTCATGTTCAAGTGTCAGTTCCTCACATTGAGATTAAACTTTTAAAATAAAAGCAGAATCACTTCTGTTAACACACCTTTACAGTGTGCATGTTACATTTTTCCATGTGATACAAACACAGCTGCTTGATGTCTAACTGAGTAGCTCCTTGCTTGAACTTGACTACACTGCACACACTGTAGGTTTTGCACCTTCTTCTTGTAGTTGATGTGTTAGCAGCGCTCTGTCCACTGTGCCCTGTAGATGGCGTTCTCCACAGTGTCAGCCACAGCCGATCTCTTCTTCAGGCGCTCTCTCTGTCTAAATCCACCCTGTCTCTGTCTCTGCTACACCCGGGTAGTAAGTACTGGACGCCTGCAGTCACCGCACCACACCCAGCCCTCACTGACAGCACTTGTACATGTTTGTGGTTGTGTAAATGTGTGTTAGCGATAGAGACAAACATTGTGCAAAGTGAAGCTGTCATAATTACATTCCTGCTTTCCACAGCACTTTCCACATCCATTAGGATAGGCTTTTTATTAATAAATACTTCGACTTAGATTAAAGACTAGAAGTTGCTAAGGCATAAATTGTTTATTCTTTGCAAAATTTGTCTTTTTTTAATTTTAGATTCTTTGCTAATTTTCTTTGTTTTTATTTCAATCAGTGACTAACAACTAATTTTCTGCTGTTTTTTTCCACAGAGCAGAGAACCTCCAGCATATCTGAGCCGTCCCATGACAAAAGGTGTTTATCATATATCATTAGATACTGAAATCCTATTTCTTCTGTAGTTTTTTTTTTTTTTTTACACAATAATCTAAAATCTAATTCTTTGTATATTTGGAACTTAAATGTATTTTATTTGGATTTAATGTAAAGGACGACAGAGAAAAGGATGACTGTCAAGTTGAAGGAAAATTATTCAGTTTGAAGAAGCTTTTCTTACAAATCTAAGAGATTAAATGGAAAGCATAATTTCTTTTAATCTTTAAATGTACTTTTTGGTAGCTGGCTGTACGTTTGGGGCGATTGCTCTGATGGAAGTTGAACCTCCACCTCAGGACTGATAAAGCGTCATGTTTTCTTCCTTTCTGAAAAAAATATGAACTTCCCCACAGGATGATGCCCCCATCAACGGGCTTAACGGAGAGGATGGTTGCTATAGGATTATGTGCAGCGTTAATTTTCCACCATGTCAAAAATTCAGTTTTAATCTTGTCTGACCAAAACATTCACTTCCTCTTGTTTCCAGTGTACTAGTACTGAACTGTAAACATCTTTTCCTGTGGCTACAAATCTTTTTGCAAGGCACAATCATTGAAAATGAACCAGAAAATCTAATGTATAATCTTTAAAGTCTGCTACAGTTTTTGTTGAGGCTATTTAATTTTTCTTGTAATTTTAGCTCAATAGATGTAAAAAAATATGCTTACTTTTTGCCCCCAGCTGAAATGAAAACTATTACTTGAATACTTTCTATTTGCTTTATCCTTTCATTTCAGTTCTATAATACTTAAAATCAAACCTCATGTATATCCATCTACTTGTTCTTAAGGCAGATACCAGACTGGCTTTAAAAGATAATATTGTGACTCCAGATCTGGATCTCTAATTCTGCTCTTAATTGTTTTTGTTTTGTTTTTTAGCAGTCAGACTTCCAGTTAAGGTTGTCTACAGTCTAAGATCATGCCCTTTATTTCTATGGCTTCTCATGAGCAGTTATAAAAGCTTCATTGTGTGTTTCCACATGTTTTGCAGAGAGGTTAGGTTCCGTAAACGGGCCCAGTCTGCTGATGATGAGGGCAGCGTTGAGCTGGCAGAGTCCCTGCACCATCTCACCCTGTCTGAGTTTCTCAAAGAGTATGTGTAGAGGATTTACCCTGTCGCCCTCTCCGTGTCTGTCCCACAACAACAAAAAAACCTAACCCCAAACAAGGCATTGTTTGCATCCGCCCAATATGGCCTCAAACAGTAATAGATCAGTTTGAAAACACCTCCTGTCTGTAATATGCACAAGAAGTCTTTCTGTTTGTCTCTAGCCTTTAACCCTTCGACTAATGCCTTCTTGCTTTCACATCACAGCAATGCAGAGAAGTGTCACCATTTTCTTACATTATACTTACTAACAGAAGGATACTTGTGAAGCTTAATGTTGTTGCTTTGACTTCGGCTGTTTCTCTTGGAATGCTCTACTCCAAAAATTTTCCAATTTTTTTTGGGGAAGAACCTTTGCAGCTTGAGCTAACCTGATACATTTCATATGCTTAGGAATTTATCCCAACACCCTCCTGTTTTGCCTGATCTTTATTGTTTCCTTTACTTTCCAGGTGATAAAAACTAAATATCTGAAAGTTTTAAGTCTACATTTTTAAAAATCCTGCACATAGGGGGTTAGAAATCTCAGGAATTTTATCGTTTTTTTGTTGTTGTTTTTTGTCCTTGCAGGATTGAAGAAGAGGAGTTGGAAAAGTGCAATATTCCAAACAAGGCAGAATCCGAGAAGTATAAAGTCATTCGTACCTTCAGCTTCCTTAAGAACAGGATGTCCAGCACACGTAACAAGAGCAAGGTCAACAAGGTAATGATCATATTTAGAGGGATAGATAGGTTGTATTGACTGCATTGGCTCCCTGTATATCTGGGTAATGTGAACTGAAAGCAGCTGAATCATTGGCCATTAAGATTAAGGATGTTGAAAACCAAAGTTATGATGCAGTGGAGCATTTATTTTCTGAAAGTTCTCTCTGCATCTAATTAGCTAAAAACTGACAGCAATCATTGTATAGTTAGCTTTGCATTTAGCAAAATTCACAGGAAAAAGTTAACAGAAGATGATTTTTACTGAAGTCTGTCATTGCATTTGTGTGTGCAATGACAGACTTCAGATCGCACATGATTAAGGCAGCAGAAACAGCTGGTTTACATGTAAAGTCTATGGTTGAGGCGCATCAAGGTGCGTCAAAAGGTCCTGCGGTGCATTTCGAGCAGGAGGAGCAGTGCATCTGAGCAGCTGAAGCAGCTCCTCATGAGCTTCTGAGCATCTGACGTGTGGGACGCGCTGCACAAGCAGCAGCTGCTCGAGTTGGAAAACTTTAACTTTTGCTGCTAAGTACAATGCAGTTTGCAAAACGGACATGAAAAACATATTTCAGTCGCCGCAAACAGTAGTAGAAAACCCAGAAGAGGCGACTGGGCCAGAGGCTGCTGTTAGAAGGGGATTTCCAGTTACAAAGCACGGGCGGTGTACGGGGATCTGAGTGGTTCCAAGTCTGACAGCGAAATAATATTTGAAGGCAGGTTCGTAATCTTGATGAACTGACTGCACAGTTCAAGTTTTCAGGTGGACTTTCTCACTTAAAAACATAATGAAACTACTTTTTACCCACTTATCACAGCAGATATAGCAAAGCCAACCCCTGTTATCGAACGCAGAAGCAGCAGAAGCATTAGAAGCATCTGGACACATTTTACTGGATTTGCTTCAGGAGCCTCAAAGATACACTTGAGGTGCATCTGACCTTATTGTGTACAAGCATCAAAAATTTATCTGTAGAAGCTTTTTTGTTGCTTCCAGTGCCTGCAGTCTGAACTGAGCATAAGTGATTAAGTGTTCTGGGCGTGATTTCAGCTTTGACTGACACGGCAGCTGCATTGACACTTGCAGTGACAGCGACACAAACATGGGTATTGATATCAGTGCTGCTAGTGGTGCAACGAAAAGGTGGAATGAGGTGCAGGATTTCTCTCCACCGTCTTCACCAGAGAAAGAAAATTTGGGGCTGTGCTGTTCTAGAGAGGTGCAGCCAGGTGTTCTCTAGCTAACTTTGTGCGTTGTAAGTGAATGGTTATAGGTAGATCAGAATTATTCATAAAAGCTATGGTCTCTATCTGTAAGGCTTTTATAACCCACAGCGGCAGAGTTAGTGTTTCTGGGGGACCTTATAATACTTTTAGAACCAATACCAAAACTAATTGAAAATAAAAATATTAAACATGAGGAGGGCACCACATTAGCATCAAATGGGAAGAGAATTTTTGTGAAATAATGCCCAGGACTTGTAGAGGTGATGTATACAGTTAATTGGCAAAACAAGTTGATTTGTGGATAAGACATCCTTTAACTTCAACAAAGTTTCAATTTAAGACTTGATATCTGTAAAATTCTAATCATAAAGTTTAAAACAATTCCTTACAAATCTCTCGAATTACTGACACTGCCCAAAAGCCCTGCATTCTCAAAAAAACAAACCAAAATGATGTTCTATTTAGTGTTAGTTTTGTTTTCTAGTTTTTAAGCTGCTGGGATTCTTACTCCAGTCACCGGTATGAACTATGAACTTCTCTATTTGCTCTCGGGAAGACACAACCAGGAAACAGTTCTGGGAATAACTGAAGGTCAGAGCGACAGACCAAACATGGTGTCCAGCCTCTTTCCTATCAATGATTAATCCATGTTGTTGAGTCAGCACAGAGACTGGAAACAGTTATTTACACTTTCCTCCATTTTGGACTTTCTTATGCCTCGGAAAGAGGCGGGGATTGGATCCATGCTTCTTTTGTCTTCAGACAAGAGGAATATTTAACTTACCAAACCAAAACAAGACACCAAATCTTTCATTTAAAACCTGCTGAGATATTATAGGGATACCTGTATGGTTCCACTGTTGATACTTACGTATGTCTATGGCATTGTTTTCAAAGGGAAAAGGGAAGGACAGAGAAGCCAAGGATAGACAACTAAATGGGCATCGGTTTGGAGCGGGCCCATGTTTAGGGCCCACAGTGTGTGTGGTTTGTGACAAACCAGCTTCTGGAAAGGATCTTCTGCACTGCTCAGGTGGGTGAAAGGTCAATTCAGACACAGGATTTATCCAGCAGAAATCATCAAATATATGGTCTTTCCTCAGGTTGCACTGCTATCGTCCACAAGAGCTGTAAGGAATCTGTCCCACCATGCTTGAAGGTTAGTCCGCTCTTGATTGTTTGGCTCTTTCTCTATTGAAAAAAATCCATCTGATTAGATCTTTAATCCAATTTACATTCTTAGAAACTTCAGGATAGGCATGCCACGACTGGAATAAAAAGCAAGACAGCCTCCCTGCCACAGAGTGAGCTTTATTAAAACTTAATTAAAGCAGACAATTTATTTCTTCATTTTGTTGTGATATAACCACACGCTGCTGTCTGTTTTTCCCTCAGACTTCATAGTGAGAGAGAGCCCCCCCCATTCTGTGATCCCCATTTCTGTTTCCCAACCTGTCCTTACCCCGAAGGAGAGGAAAGACACTGTAACCCATTCAGGCTCTCTGCCTGGAAGTTTACCAAACAGTGACAGGTCAGTGAGCAATCAGACTTTAAAATGAATTATTGTGATGATAATAGCTATAATACATTACTGTGTTCTTCTTCCTGTACAGTCTGCTCAGCGAGAGTTCAGAGACAGAATCTGAAGCCCTAAAGCCAAACAGCCTTTCAGAGGAGCTCCTGCCAACTCCAGGCTCCTCTGCCTCCAATGAGTCATCCTTCGGAGAAGGTAAAGGAGATCAGTAAGGCTTGTTGTTGAAAAAGCCTTAAAAGCAAATCAAGAATTAGAGTTGCATCATTTCAGGTTGGCACATACCCAACCTCCGGCTTTTGTTAACCACTACATGTATTAGTGGTTTCAGATTTCTTAGGGAAAAAAAAAAATACACTAGTTGAGATATTTTGTTCTTTCTTCCTTTCTATCTGAAGCTGTCAACAACAGCATCTATTAGGAGCAGAAGCAATGTTTGAATGCTGGCAAAATTTGAAAAGATTTTAAACAAGAACTGATTGACATTCTAATCCACCTTAGCATCTCGAATTAGCAGTAAACATTAGCATGGGTAATTGTAGTAAAAGATTTCTGTGATTAAATTGTATAGAGATATTAACACATTCCCTGACTAAAATCAGCAAAAAGCCACTTTGAATGAAGAAACAGCTGAAAATAGTTAGTTAGAAAAAAGAAAATAGTCAGACGAGATTAAAACTGCTTAAGAAATTGTTCCATAATAGATTGTTTTTTTTGCAAGCATAGTCTGTTACTGTTCAGCGTTGGTTTGTGCAATCACAGAAAACTTACTGCTTATTTATTTCAGTACCTGTTTTAAGAAACAGTTCATTTTTAAAAGGCCTCTTAGTGTGAGCATGTGACAAAGTAAAAAGTTCAACATTGTTTCCCTTACTGTGGAAAATGATGACAAATGAAAGCCAATTGATCACAAAAACAAATATAGGTGGGAAAAAAATCAATTCAGGCATTGAAAAAGTAATGCATACTTTAATTATATTGTATATTTATTTTCCCTTTGATATTATTAAAGTATTTTTGAATTGTATGGGGAAAAAAAGCTAAGAAGGCTTGAAAACTAAATCAACACAAAAAATGTATGATTGGATCAAAAAAAATTGTTGACTCTTTAAAATTCTTTTTAATATTTCTTTTTCTGTCAGTTGTGGTGTTTCTCTTAAGGTTCACTTCTGGTTCATCTCTTTTTTTATTTCTTCTTATCCTTTTCTGAACTTGAGGATAAATTTTGTTTTTTTTTCACTCATTTATTGATAAAGTCAAAAATCTGTTAAACTCTGAGTCTTTTTATGTATAAAATCTTAAGAGAGCTTAAACTTTAATCAATTCAAATCCTTAGAAAAATGAAATTATGTTATTTGAAATTTAAAAAAAGTGTTGACTACCAACACTCTTGCCTTTCAGTTCAGTTCGACATTGCTATTAAACTGAAGTCAGCAATATTCACTAGTTGCTACGCTGGCCTTCCCTTAAACTTTGTCAAGGTTTTGTGTAAGTTAAAGAAATTGATATTATCTGTGTCTGTAAATGCAGCTTTTTTCTGATAGGAAAGAACAGACAGGAAAATTGAAAACTCTGTATTAAGGAGATTGTGAAAACTGATAATTTTAAAGTTGATTAAAAGTCCTTTTTTACTTTTCCCTCTCTCCAGACTGTGTGGACTCATATATTCACACATACAGTGACATATTAGCTGATTCTGCTGATTATGAAGCTGAGTCATGGAGTCTGACGGTAGAACACAAGTTCTGCAAGAGGCAAGACAAACGAGCTGTCAAGAGGCAGGATGTAATCTATGGTAAGCCAATGATAGGAATGTTTGTTTTCACATTTGTTGCAATAATACCATGTTTTAAAAACGCTGAAATTGAGAAACATCTTTGAATTTGTGTTTTTCTTGACACCTACAGTTTGTTGCGAAAGTCCTCATTCCATTTGAGTTGTATTATGTGTTATTTTTACAAAGCAATCATTTTGATTTTTTTTTTGTGATTTTATATAGCAGACCTAATGTGCAAAATTGTGAAGTAGGAGTAAAAGGGAGAGAAAGGAAAATATATATATATAAATGGCCTGCATCTGTGTTCACCCTCCTGCAATCCAATCTCCCCAAATAAAATGAGAAAATAATCCATACACTTGACATTTATGGGAGTTGGGTAAAATTAAATCCATTGTTAAACAAAATAAACAAATGCTGTTTGTGGTTTGACATATATCATATATGTAAATTCCGAGGCCAGAAAACCTTTTCCACATCCACTAGAACAAAGGCTCCACATTGTGGAGCACGTTGGTGGCAGCATCATGGTGAGGAATTCTTCTCCCTGCAGGGTGAGATAACCTAGTTAAAACTGATGTGAAGATCGATGAAGCTAAATGCTAAATCTTCTGGAAAAAAACTAAGTTTTGAATGCTGCAGAATCTGATATAATGAATTTTGGATTAATGTTTGATTTGTTGGTTTTGAATGCAAATGCATTTCAATTAGGGCTAAAACAGCTAATTGGATTAACCACGATTAATCAGTTATTGAAATATTCATAAACTAATTTAGTAATGAATAAATCATTAACTGGAGTATAGAGACTCTAAAACATGCCTTTAGCTGACAGATCAACCCACTTAGAGCAGTACCTATATCAAAATTATAAAAAATATATAAACATTTTAGTATTTAACAGAATAAGAATTTTCGTCTGTCAAAATGCTCTATCCAGAACTCCTCAAGTGGAAAAGTTTAGTTTCAACTGGTCTAAATGCGTAAAAAGTCTTCTTTAAAAAATCTTTTGCTATACGATTATTAATTGATTAATCGAAAAAATAATCAACAGATTTATCAGTTTGCTAAAGAATCGTTAGTTGCAGCCCTAATTCTAGTTCTTGTTTAGATTTTTACTTTAAAGCGATGTTTGTATCGGGTTTAGTTTTTGTGTGTGCTAATCAAGAGTTGCATTGTTGACCCTTCAACACAGAGCTGATGCAGACTGAGCTCCACCACCTGCAGACGCTGCACATCATGGCTGAGGTTTTCCGGCGTGGTATGAAGGAAGAAGTACAGCTCGACACGGAATCTGTGGAGCGAGTGTTTCCCTGCCTGGACCAGCTGCTTGTTCTCCACCACGCTTTCTTCACTGCCATGAAGGAGCGGCGTCAGACCTCTGGGCAGCCCCAGGGTCATAGGAACTACCTGATACAGCAAATTGGAGACATCTTGCTTCATCAGGTTAGACTAAGTTTTTTGTACCAACTCTTAAACTTATCAAATTAGGAGATTCCGGTGTGATAATAAAACCTTTATGTAGTTTTCAGAAGAGAATGGAGAAAAAATGAAGCAGGTTTACGGAGAGTTCTGCAGTCATCACAATGAAGCAGTCAGTTTTTTCAAAGATCTCTTGCTTCATAACAAGAGATTTCAAAGTTTTGTTAAGGTATCATTGCCTCAATTCTCACTTAAAAACACTACCATTCAGAGGAGGGAAATAAAGTGTAACAATATCTACTTCCTTCCATAGCAACAAGGTCATAACTCTTTGGTGCGCCGGAGAGAGATCCCTGAGTGCATTTTACTGGTAACCCAAAGAATCACAAAGTACCCAGTCCTGCTGGAGAGGATACTACATTATACTCAAGGTTAGATATCTCCTGCCCTCTAATGATAAGTCAGGGTAACTGCAGTTAATATCATCATTCAGCAGGATTTAAATCTTCCCTTCTTGATCTTCCAGAGGAAACAGATGAGCATGGTAACATTTCCAAAGCTCTGGCGCACATCCGAGAAGTGATAGCAGCTGTAGACTCAAGAGTCAGCGAATATGAGCGCCACCAGAGATTGCAGGAAGTGTGTAACCGCATGGAGAACCGCAGCACCGCCAAGCTGAAGAGTGGACGCACGTTCCGTAAGCAGGACATGATGGGGCCGGGTCAAACCCTCAGATACCAGGGTGTGCTACTGTGGAAGACCGCCACTGGCCGACTTAAGGGTAAGAATATCCAACACAGGGTTAACATGTTTGTTTTATTCAGATAGAAAAAATCTTCCACTCAGGTAACAGTGAGTTCTGCTTCTGTTCACTGTTCCAGATGTCCTGGCACTGCTCCTCACCGACAGCCTCATCTTCCTTCAGGAAAAAGACCAGAAATATGCATTTGCTGCTGTGGTGAGCCTACATTTTACACAATAACCTATTTGGTAACATATTTTCTGTTAGTGCGGTCATTTATTTTTCTACTTTTTACCCACAGGACCAGAAGCCTCCTGTGATTGCACTGCAGAAATTAATAGTTCGGGAAGTTGCAAATGAAGAAAAAGGGATGTTTTTGATCAGTGCCTCTTCCGCCGGCCCGGAAATGTACGAGGTCCACACTTCATCCAAAGAGGAACGAAACACCTGGATGAGGCTTATTAGAGAGGCTGTAGAAAGGTTTGTTCATGTTCTTGCAAGGTATTTGTATGCCTTTGTCGTTTTCATATTGTGTCACGTTCCAACCATTCCAACCATTTAATAAAATACAATAACATTTATTGTATTTTATAAGGGTTTTCTGGAAATCAGAAAGGTAGTTTTTGTGTAACTGAGAGGTGGAAGAAAAGGGATATGTCATTTTGTAGTGAAAATTAATGAGGGTGGGTTGTATTCAGCTCCCTTTGAGTCAATGCTCTGTTAAACCAGCACAAAACATCTGGGATATGTTGCAATCACATTAAAATTCAGGAATTTTTTTCTACATCAGCGTTTTGCCAGATAGAGTTCAGCATGAAGGCAAAACATTTAGTTTAGTTTAGCCTCTTCACTGATTTTCTTTATTTTTATTATATATATATATATATATATATATATATAATATGTCTTCTATTTTGCATAATAATAATAGTTTTGATGCAAATAAGGCTCACAACTAAAATAAACGTGCTACTAGAGGTCTGAGGAGATTGTTTTTCAGATATTTAATATATTTCTACATTTATTGTGAGATTCAGTTCCAAACAAAAACAATAAATGTACTAAATAAAAATAATTATTAGTATAGTACAGTTATTGGTGCTGGATTTTATTTGGAGGCTTTCAACATAAATAGCCTTGACATAAATGGTTAAAAAGTAATACCCCAAATATTATATTGCACCTGTGTTACCATGTGTTGCTTTCTTAAAAACAAATCCATCCGTTCATTCTTTATAGCTGTTTTCTTTCAGAGAGGCAGCTAGTGCCTGTCTTCTGGGTTGTACAGGTGGCACTATGAACAGGTTCATCACAGGGAAGAAACACAAGACAGACAACAATGCACACACCCACATATACCTATAAAACTGTTAAAAGGAAGTCAGAGTACCTGGAGAGAACCTGCACATGCACTGGAAGAACATGAAAACACTGCAAAAATGATCTAGAAATAAATAGAAAATTAAGTGTTTTTACCCTTACTTTGAGTAGGTAAATTAACTGATTTCCCAATGAAGTGAGTATTTATAATCATAAAATAAGATAATTTGATAACATGCACTTAAAATAAGACAATGCAATAGTTTTTTTTTTTGTTATTTTAAATGTAAATGGCTTTATTCCATATGCAAAGTGTCCCACTTACCTCCTCAATTCAAAAAAGGTGGCATTCTTTAGGAAAAGTTACTTATTTAGATTTAAATTTTTGCATTGAAGTCATTGCAGAAAGCCCAAAGGTCAGTATTCAAAACCTGGACCTTCTTTCTGCAACTACTTGTGCCGCATTACAGTCCATAAAAAAATCCAAAGATTGAAATAGTAATGTATGGTTGTAACATGACAACATGTGAACATTGTTTAACACATCTATATATAGATACTTTTGCATAGTTCTGTATATGTAGTACATAGTTTCCAAGAAGCATGGATTTGGTATCGTTAGCTAAAAACATAAAGTCTTTTCTTCCTGTGGGGTTTTGCTGCTGTTGCTCAGCTGTCCAGAGGAGACTGAGGGATCTGCAAGCGAATCTGAAGAGGAGAAACGAGCTGCTGAGGTTCGTTTCCAGAAGATCCTCAAACTTCAAGGTAAAACCGTGCCAAGCAGATGTTCTGTATGTTCTTATAACTGAAGTTGCACACTTTCTAATTCCTGTCCGCAATGATCTATCAGAGAGTTTGACGAGTCAGGATCAGCAGATCTGCTCCAGCCTGGAGGAGAAGCTGCAAATCTACACGGAACTGTCTGCTCTGAGCGGGAGAATGGAGGCCGTTTCAGCAGAACCGCGTCTGCTGGTCCAGATGCAATCAGAGGAGCTGCCGCAGGCGGCTGGACTGCTGGCTGCTGCCCTACAAGAAGGTGGGACACAAAACTGGAAACAATGTCGACTCAGAAGCAGTTTTACATACCATTTTATTCATTAACACATTTACACTAGGTATTCCTAGAATGTTTGCAAAAAAAATATCAAAATTATTTTATATTACATTCTGTTTCAAATCATTATTTCAAATAAAGTAGTAGTAGTACTAGTAGTACTAGTAGTAGGGTAGTAGTTTTATATAAACCTTAAAACAAAGTATAAGATTAGTCCCCTGCATGACATCAGAGCATGTCTTTAATATTGATCAGCTTTTGTGCATCATAGTAAATGTTATTTCTTTGAAATGTTAAAACTTGGGTCACTTTTGGCGTTCAAGTATTTAATGCACAAATAAAATGTTTCTGATGTTTGTGTTTTTGACTTCCACAGGGTTAATAATGGAACAATTAACTAATTTTGAACTCTGGATGAATCTTACGTACAGATTTGATCAGTCTGTTTTAAATTTTGAAATGTCTCTGATCTAATCAGTCCTTCTGTCTTTAACAACCATATTTAAGTGCAATCCACTATGTTGTTTCATGTTTTAATATAAACGATTTATCCATTTTCTCCTGCTTAGTCCATGTCAGGGTCTCGTGGGGCCGGTGCTTAACTCCGGCAGTCTATGGGTGTGAGGCAGGGCAACACAGAGACGCACAACCATGCACACACCTAAGGAGAATATAGAGAAGCCAATTAACCCAACAGTCATGTTTTTGGACTGTGGAAGGAAGCCGGAGTACCCAGAGAGAACCCACGCGTGCACAGGGAGAACATGCAAACTCCATGCAGAAATACCCAGAACCTTCTTGCTGCAAGGCAAGAATGTAGCGTAGCATTACTACCCACTCTACCACAGTGCAGCTCTATAATGAATTCCATTCAGATAAATGTTTTGTACTGAGATTATCATAAAAGAAAACTGCTGTAAAGTTTGAGTGTAGAAGAGTCTGGAACTTTATTAAAACGACATCTGTAAGAACTGTAAATGAACAGGAAGTAGCAGTTGCTACTCTTGCGGCACAGATGCTTTATGTCAGCTGCATGTTTAGTCTGTTTTCCATTCTGTTTTTTTGCAGCTGAGAACCTCAAAGCTGCACTGTCATCCAAGGCCCGTTCTCTGTCAAGTCACAGCCAGGACTCGGACTCCATGTTCCCTGTCAGTCCCGACGCTCTCGCCGATCCCACATTCGAGGAAAACGGGGGAAGCCTGACTGATGCTTTTGAGTCTCAGTCTGCAGCTGACTTACAAAAAAGAGATGGGAGCTGTATTGATTTTAAGGTGAAAATGTTTTTGATGTTGCTTTTCTAGTTTGTATATAATGAATACTAAATGTATTTCAAGTCAGGTTTCATCATAGCTTCATGGTTTACTGTCTATCCATTCCTGCTGTATAGAAGTCAGAGGTAATAAAGTCTCTCCTAGGTAGTTTTTTTACCATCCTATTTACAGATATCAGCCAAGGCTCCCTTCAATAATTAATCACTGTCAGAATAACATTACAATCTCAATGTTTTGAATAATTGATAAACTTGTAATAAAGGGAAGTCCATTTCACTCTTTAAAATCCTACAGCATTAAAAATAGATATGGAGGCTTATTCCAAAGCCTTTAGCGCTGTGCTCTCTGCAGCCTCTGTGACCTGTGAGGTAAATTACTCCGATAAGAATGAATCGTTTTCTTATCAGCTCCTGCCAGGTAATGTGCTATTAAATAGAGCTGTAGAGATTAGTTTAGCCTGAAGGGGGCACAATTGCTGCATAGATGTATTAGATTTGTTCTTGTGGGTTTTTTTTTTATTCATACAATAAATGAAATGTATCTCAAACTCCCAGTTCATCTTTTTATTTAGGAATGTGTTAAAAATAGCTAACATTTATGAGCACAGCTGATCTAATGACCTGCATCATTATTTATTTATTTATTTTTCATCTACAGGCTGCAGAGAGTGTCCAAACCCTGACTCAGCTGCTCTACAGTTTACAGGTAAGGGCAGTCGTAGAAATGCAGCAGTGCCTTGCAGAACTTTTCATAATCCAGAGGGATTTTCTAACCTTTCATTAACTTAGATGTGAATTTACCTGGATTATAAATATTTGGCTGTATGTCTCAATTCAGCATAAATTATATAAATCAAGCTTTATATTGAACCTTGAAAGCAGAATGTTTTTAGCGATCAGCATGAAGACCAAGTAGTCCAGTTTTGGTCTCTTCTGCCTATAAAGTTTGTGGGAATAAGATTTCTAGTAACTTTCCTACAGCAATGTCTTTCCTTGCTTTCTTTTTATCGTGGTAATATTTAAGTATTAAACTACCAATCTCTAGCCTGTTCTAGCCTGTAAATATAGGTATTGGTTGGCTCTCAAATTGAGCAGAAAAACAACGGGACCTTTCACTTTTATTTAACTAGAAAAAAAAACTAAATCATATAGGGGCTCCTTCAACATATCTTCCAGGCACTGTGAAGCCTATACCTTTTTTATTCTTTGTTTACCTACCAAACAGGTATATTTGCTAGTTAGTCACACGGGGATCCAGCCTGAAGCTCCAGGTTCAGCAAACAGAGCAACATCTCTGTTTGATGGTTTGAAGCAAAAGTAAGCAAGCAACCAGAACACTTCCCCAATGATCCTTTTTTCTGCTCAGGGATACAGGGGGGTCTTTTGTTTTTTGCGATGCACACAGCCCTATCTTGATATAAAATGTAAATTCATGTAGCGAGGGTGTGGATTTGCATTCGGCGTATGTGTGAGTTTGTGTGTTCTCTTTCCTGTTCAGGTTTGGGGTTTTTATCACTATTTGATTTTCATATTCAAAGTTTTTGTATTCCCTTGTATGTTTGAAACCAAAACCCACAATTCTGTCAGTAAGGGGATATGAGGAAAATGAAAAAAACTAGGGCACCAGCTGAACCTGACCATAATTTCCATGATCATTTGCCTTTCAAATTACCAGCTGCCAGATGCACATATGCTGCAAACAGTGAGGTGAACCTTTTTTTTTTTAAATATCTTTTCCTACTTCTTTGTGTTAGGCTGCCGTAACCATTCAGGACACTTGCTATGAGGTCCAGAGACTTCTACTCCAAGCGAGTGAGCACACCTCGCCCCGCAGCCACTGCTTGCCCCTCCACGGCCTTCGCAGCAACACCCTGCAGGAGCAGGAGAAGCAGCGCAACCTGGAGAAACGCAAGGAAGAAGTGGCGGCAGCCCAGCGGCTCCGGGAACGGCTGCGCCAGGAAAAGGAGCGCTGGGAGCGAGAGTGCCAGGCAAGAGAGAGCCAGCAGGTGGAGCAAGAGAGCAAGCTGGAGGAAAGGGAGAAAAAGTGCCAGCTGGCTGCAGAGAAACTGAGGCGGGAAAGACAGGAGCTGGAGGAACAACTTGAGGAGTACCAGCAGAGCCTGGAGCGGCTCAGAGAGGGTCAGAGGAGCGTGGAAAGGGAGCGGGAGCGTCTGGAGGATCAGCACAAGCTGCTCCAGGCCTGGAAGCACGGTCGGCAGAGCAGCCTGCCCGCTGTTATACCTCACATGGTCATCCCTCTAGATGTGCAGCAGGTAGGGCCAAGCAGCTGATGTTAAACGAACCAGCCTTCCTCCTAACAGAAACTCTTGACCCTTTATGAGGTGTTTCACAAAGCATGGTTTATCCAGTATTCCTTCCATGAACCCACTAATGAGATTCTCCTTCTTTAAAGAGCTATCAGCTTTCACCAGTTCACTCGTTCCTCCACAGCAGCTCAGCCAGCCTTGATATACAAGCTGTGATAACAAGAGCAATTTCAGCACCATTTGTCTTCATGCTCTAGCAGCTCAGCTCACCAGTAAACATCTTAATGATTAATGATAATTAAACTGCTGCAAATAAAAGCCTGAACAAAATAATTAAACCTGAGGCACGCAGCCCAGGGAACCAATCAGTTGTGTCCTGAAGGCCTTGAATTATTGACACTGTTTGAAAAGCCCTTTATTAATATTCACCCTGACGCTTTAAGGCCTAAAGGGTAAAAGGTCACCGTTCTCTGAGGTTGTTTGCCCCCAACAAACTGATATATCTCAGCAGTTTGAATGATGGAGCTAATCTACCACATAAAGCGCATACAGTACCTTCCAAACTGTATTCACTCAAAGGTATCTAATGGTCAGATTGCAAGGAGACCATGTGCAAATGTTAAGTCTCATGTTTAATAACAGTTTGATGATTAAATTCAAGTTCAGTTTCTATTCAAGCACCAATATAACCCCTTTCCTTAGTTGTCTGACTGATCCATCTGTCCCTCCAACCAGTCTTAAAGGTATAGTGGAGGATTTTTGTGAATTTTTTTAAAGACCCGCCCTCTCCACTTTAAAAAAAAAAATGCACAGGCACAACCCTGTACCCGTTCCTGAGAGGGAATGCCTATTAAACGCTATTGATAACATGCACAACCCCTTTTTTCCTCCTGCACGCTCTGTTTAAAAGTTGCTATTCTCATAGCTCATACAGGCTTACTGTGTCTGAACGCTCACCCTAACCCCTCGGCCATTTTCAAAGAACCACAGTGAGAAAGGTGAGCTTCAATGACTATCTGAAACCTTAGCTCACCCCACATATATACCTGAAAGTGTGCATGCGCAGAAAAAGATAGCTAACGGGACGAGCACATAGGATGGCCTTCGATAAAAGATCGTCCTCTATACCCTGAAGTTAGTATTTTGCACTGACTAATCTTGTGTTTAATTGCATACATCCTACAATAGAGTCCAAACAGTAAAAAAAATTCACAGGTTAATGCTGCCACGGCCTTGTTTCACTCTGAGAATGGTTTCTTTATTTTGCATGAAGGCCCAACGCTTTGGTTTTAGCCTCAGCCGACCACAGCACCTGGTGTCACGTGTTTAAATTGATTTGGTTCTGTGGTTTTCTTTTGGTAAAGGCTTTCTTCTTGAAATGTCTTGTTGAGTGAATGTCTGACTAGCTGTCTTCAACACAGTAAAAGAAGTTTCAGAGATGCAGACACACTTTTCTCAAATCCCAGTGTAGAAATCCTTAGCAAATCACATCTCTTTTTCCTCTATAAATATACATTTTGTGCGTGTGTGTGTCTGTCTTTGAATCCAGGTTGCTTCTGAAAAGGGCATCCTGAGGAATAACTTTGCTAATCAGCTCTTATTAAATGCCAAATTAAAAAAAGACGTAAAAGTCGCAACTGTAAGATGACACATTCTAAAAGCGTTCAGTAGAAATGAATACTTTTTCAGTGCATCTCTGCTGGCCGGTGACTCTGCGCCAGAACAGACAGATAAATGAGCACACTCGGGTTACAATATTCCCCTTCTCCCTCATTAATTTACACACAACCACCATGGGCTTTTTTTTTTCTTTTCTTTTTTTCGGCTAGATATCATAAGGCTCTCCATGCTTTGAGCAGACTTACTGTATGTATTTCCATTCATCTATTTTAGTCTCCACAAAGGCCGCATTAAAAAAGCGGTGCACGCACAAAAGCCGGCGTTGGCAGTGGAGGTTCTAATGTTTCCTTGGTAATGTTTTAGCCTCAGGCAGTAGTTCAGAGGGTCAGAGACAGATCGAATGACACACACACACACACACACACCCCTATACACACACACACATATATATCAGCTCTCAGGTCGTATCTAATTAGCTGTGCTGCCTCAACAGTGGAAAAGCTCTGTTGATGTGATCAGTGGACAGAAGAGAGAGCCCATGATGGTACAGTAGGAGAAGACTAGAGGCCCACAAGAATGGTATATTGCAAATTTAATGCAATATCAATCAGTCGTCATATTATACAGAACTACCTGAGCTGTAACAAGTGTTAGCTTATTACTTAAGGGCTGAGCATTTCTCTGTCTGTTATATGTTTGATGACGCCTGCTGTTTGATGTGGGATTAAAAGCTTTATGAGGCTCAGAGGTGGTGAGATTGTAAAACCATTCAGGGAGCAAGAAGCAATTATTTTTTTTAGAGAAAGAGAATTAAAAAACAGTAATGTAAAGAAATAAAAGCATCTTTTTAGATGAACATCACCGCTAGCAACAGCTCTCTGAAAATAAAATGCAGCTCCAACTTGATTGAATTGCTTCAATTGGTAACAAGTAATTGAATCAACCTTTTCACCAATCTGTCTGTTTGATTTGATTGAAAAGACTCTGTAACGTGCCTTGACTTGACATCTGTTGTGAATAAGTGAAGTAAACGGTGGGACTTTTTTTTCTCTGTCTGACAGGCCTCTCCGCCATATAACTCCAGACGGCACGCCGGTAACGGCTCCGTGTTTGTGAACGAGGCGGCGTACGCTGGTGACAGCTTTAACAACCGCCATGTCCACCACAAACGGAATGACCCGAACGCACACAATAGTTTCAACAGCCTGCTGGACAGATCTAACAGACAGTACCCTGTTGTATCCAACCCTCTTGGATCAGGATACATCTACAGTCCCATAGGAAGGCTACAGCACTCGACCAGCGGTAAGACAAACCTGAAAGCTTATTGATAGAAGGGTGGTTTATTATTGATACTGGCTGGACAGTTGGTCTTATTCAGTATCTTTTGTATAATAGGCTTAGATTCAGATAGTTGTTCCCTTAAGTTTCCTTCACCTAGTAAAACAACTAATGCAATGATGATTATTGTTTTCAAGATTGTCTGTACATTTTAAAAACACCATAATAATTTCTATGTATAGACAAATATGGAAATGTTGTGACTCCCCCTCTTTTTTCTGTGCGTCTTCTATTCTCCCTCTCCTCAAATATTTCTTTAATGAAGCTCTTTTGTCTTGTTTGCTTTTGTTTCTTCTTTCCTGCATAGTTGCCTATATCCAAACCCTCCTTATTTTTAATGTCTGTGCTATGCTCCTTCCCAGTGTTCTCCCTTTTGTCTTTCTTGTTTATCTTGTTTCTTCCTTACTTAGGAAGTCGTCCTTCCTTTCTCGTGTTTTCTCCTCATTCTTTCCTCTTTGTTGTCCTACCTCCCTTTCCATCTCTCCTTCCTTCTGACTTCCCTTTTTAACTTTTATCTTTGATTCATTTCTTTATTCCTTACATATTTTATTCCCTTCATTTTACATCCCTTCCATCTTTAATTATGTCTTCCCTTAAGTTACTTTTGTTCTACTGTCTTCTTAAATCTTTCTCTTTTCATGTTTATGATGAAAATTCTGCTCTTAGCAAAAGATGAGTAGCATTTTAAAATCTATGCAAAGGACCGGGGCCCTCTGGAAAGTGGGTTCTGGTATATCATATTGTTTCTTTATACATTTGGAGTGCACCATATCGCATCTAACAATGTTTGATTGAGTTGTATTGTAAAGGTTACCACAAAATACTGTTTCATATTGCACAGAAAAATCTTTTCCTTTGTTGCTTTAAAGTATTATTAGGGATGTCCCAATACGATATTAAAAACTAATATCAGATTTTATTGTCCAGCATCTAAAATCTCCGATATTTTCATGCTGATGACTATGAAAACTGCTTTTGTTAAAGTTTTTGTAACTTACTGGTTAATTTTATATGGGTCATTTGTTTCATACCATTTGCTGTTGAATTTTTATCCCTGTTTTAGTAATATAACTTGATCAAGCATCTTCTAATATTCTACATATTCTGTATAATCGTATCTGCTCAATATCGGTATTGGCCATTTCTCAAAGCCGCAATATTGGTATCATATCGGAAATGAAAAAGTTGCATCAGGAGACCTGTAATTATTTTATTTTATCGATTCATATAGTAGGTATTGTTGATTACATCATGTTTGTTTTTTTATTTGTTATTTAATTTATAATTTACATCTGCTCATTGTGTTAGGTGACCAAAACCATTAGGGAAGAATCTAAATGAACCCTTCAACCATTTCTAACATTAATGCTCTATTTGAAGATTAACCATAGTAGGCGGCTTTAATGGACACAGAAAAATAGCACCTAAGATCTTCTCAAAAAGTTTGTGCTTTAAAATATTCTCTTTATTTTCTGTAGCGCATGAAAAAGAGGGGTTAAGTAAAAATCATCAGTGAGCCAGAGCATATTTTCTGTTTGCGGCAGTTTGTGTGTCCTTTAGTCTGTCCTTAGGTTGAGTCCAAATCTCGAAGTGGGAAATGAGAGGTTGATGAAATACAGATATTTTAAATATTTAACTCCACCACGGTTATTAGTACCGGATAAGGATTGAAAATTGAGTCAGCGGACACAAGTAAAGGACATTGGCTTAGGGGAGACTTGGAATAGAACTGCTGCCTCTTCTCACTGAAAGGCGTCCACTGAGGCGGTTCAGATATTTGACCTGTAGGAGACTTTTGTGACTTACTGTGGAGAATTTCTAGGCTTGTTCTAATGTAGGAAAACCTAGAGACAGACCAAGAGGACTGAGACACTACATCTCTTGTCTGGAAGTTGTTTTTGGATTATCTCTCGACCTCTTTTCATAACCACCAGATCACAGACACAAAAGGATTCATGTATATTTTGATAGTCACCTAATTCTAAGGAGATGCACAACTATTAAATCATGGAGTTGATGTCAACTCTAGCAAGCTAGCATTAGGTAGCCGTAGCGTACCCTCACATGTCCTGTTGTTCTCTCCAGTGTGTTTCATCTTGTCCCCCCGCAGACCTATCTGGCTCTCGTCTTTCACTCGGACTCTGACAGCTGCCTCAGACTGAGCAGCAGTCTATAGCTCTTGTGTTTGTGTCACTACAAATCACATCACCGTACTGTTTTCAGACTGTGGAGACGCCTTGCTATTCACAATCTCACCCTCAATATGAAGGTACTTAGTTGTCATAGGAAATAGAACCAAACTGTGTAGAAAAGCGCAATTTGAAATGAGTTATACAAGGTATTAACAGCTAAGGGCATTTTTCCTTTGTTAGTTTCAGTATTTTATGAATTTAGGAGCTGGTTGCCAAGAAACAGGCTGATAAAAGATTTTTAAGGAACAATAAAAGGTAGGAATAAAGGCTGTAAATTACAGGATCCGGCTGCATTTTCAAGCTTAAATTTTGTGCAATCGTACCTAACAGGATTATGTATGTTGATGCTACTGACACAACAAGGGGCTCTGTTGTCAGAGAAACGTTCTGCCTGTGAGAATCTAAACAAAGGCAGAGCTTCACTGGTTTCACCCACGTATGCGCACTGAGCTTCAAGGTTGTATCCCTGGTGAGGCCTAGCCCCCCCCCACATCCACCTCTACCTGCTCCGGCCCCCATCCCACCCTCACCCCTCAGCACCCTGCCGAAGGAGGAGAAAATCAATGCTTTCTGTATCTATCGCCTGTCAGGGGATACAACAGTACGTGAATCACAGTTCACAAGCGAGGGGTGACTGATTAGGACATTGATCTAAAAAAAATCTTTACAAAACTCATTACTGCATGACTTGTCATCACACCAGGTGAACAGAGGAGGGGGGTGGAGGTGTGAGCTGTGAGAGGGCAAGGAATGAGAGATCCAGACATAAATTAATCTATGTTTCTCTCAGGGGGTGTCAGCAACACTCTCGTGTTTCCCGTCTTTCATTCTAATATCAAGCTTGGCAGATGAGGAAAATAACAGATTGCGTTCAGCGTGAGTGTCAGCTCTGCGCAGAAATGGGGTCGGCGCTAGCTGCGTCCTCCCCAAGTTCCTGGAATTGTTTACCCGCCGCGGCGGGCGGCACAGTCTCTCTTTAATTGATTAGCTTATTAACCTTTCCCCATAATCGAGCGCACACAGGCCCTGATGAAACCTAAGTTACTTGTTAACAAGCCAGGGGATATATGGCTGCAGTTTACATGGCAGGGGTTGCTTAAGATCATATTTATCTATAATGGCTTGCTCAGCAAGGGGCCTGAGATGAACTAATCCAGACAGAGAATATAATTACTGACCTTCTCTTAATTTCCTGCTTGATTAAACATCCCTATTAAGAGCTGTCCTCTTATTTTATGTCGATCCAAGGTGTCTCTGCGTGACTTTTCACCTAAGTTAAAGTACAAAGACGAACGAGATACTTTATTTTTAGTGAGGAAAAATGTATTCCCTTTCAAATGCAAATTCTCCACTGTGCCGCCACGTGGATCACAATATAATCTTATCCCGCGCCGTTCCTTAATATGAAACTAGCTCTCTCTAATTCAGTAAATTTCCATAATTTGATCCAGGACAATGCAGTCTTGAAGGGCCAGTTGGATGAATTTTACAGAGACGATGCCGATAAGCAAACCAGGTATTAGTTCCTCTCAAGTAAGGGAAAGGAGAGATGAGTGAAAGGAGCAGAGCAAGATGAAACCACTGCACCTTAATGGCGCTATGTAGATGAATCAGAGCCTCGTGGAAAGAGCTAAATGACTCACAAAGCTTCTCTGTCGCTTCAGCTTCTCAGACACTGTAGATTTTCTTTGTTTCTCAAGAGGGAGGATAAAAATATGTGTTACATTTCAGAATACAGTTAATCTTCAGTTATTTTTTCCTGTTACTCATTTTAAATAGTGCCACGCTTATTTGCTTTTGTTGGATTATGCTACCTTTACCTGGATTTAGATGTGACTGGTTTTCTTCAAGAAAAGAGACCACAAGATTAAATGCGTTTCATGGGGATTTTATATTACACACACACACTAAAAATGAGTGGGTCATAAATAACTGAAACCTGATTATTTCCTGCCAAGCTGCTGAGCTATTATTGCACTGGACCAGCAGTAGTTGATTTGACCCAGCAAGATGGGTTTGTCTGTTATAATCCAACAAAGGGGTTCTAATATTCTACCCAAATTATGGGTTAAATGTTTTCAAACATCCATGCAAATTATGAATTAGTTCAATTAGATCACTCACTAAATCCCAAATGATAAAACAGAAAAGCTGTATTGATGTGTGCTTCCTTGATAAAAGCTACATGGCTATCTTTAGCGAAACCAACCAATTATCCTTGACAATAAAACACAATACTTTAATATGTTACACCACACAAACAATGTGAATTAATTATGTTCTTTGCACAAACCTTTTATTTATGTTTTTCTACAAAGACAGTCTGTCAGGTGCTCTGAATGTGTGAGCTAATGGTGAATAGAGCAGGCAGCTTGTCACAGTCATTGGCTTGGTGAGTTCCCCAGGTGGAGCATGTATTTCCAGGTGAATTCAAATCAAAACCAGGTGCTGGGTCAACCGATGCATGTTTGGTTATTGGATTTGGAAAAACATTTTGACCTAAAGCATGGGTTGCACAAATAAAGAACCCAAGACCCAACTATCTTAAATATATCTCATAATAGGGAAAGAATTTCATAACCCGGCATTTGGATAGATAATATAACCCAGCACTTTTAAGAGTGCAGGAAAATAACATAGTAGGCAACTGTAATCATGGATAACGTTTTCATTTCACATTTTTTGATATAATTAACTTCAGGATGTTTGAACATCCAATCACAGACCCGATTCAGTGGCGCATCAGATGCGTATAAAGTGAGCTTCTCAGGAGTGACAGCGGTGACAGCCAATCACTAGAGAAAAGATGGAGGGCAAATCAGGGGCTTGTGGGGGGTCTAAACTCAGGGAAGCAGGTTCCCTCTTGAGCTGCGGTCCTCATCTTGGCCCTAGTGCTCGACGAATGTCTGTGTACAGTAGCATAACATTGTTTTTGGACTGCAAAAAGTGCAGGGGACATGTCCTCCCCCAAAAATTACATCCATGACTGTAGTATATGTAATAAGTTACATAGTCTATTGCATTTTTGTCTAATCGTTTTGCCCCTGTTTGTTAGTTTTTGTTATGTTGTTTGTCAAATAATATATAAAGCTATCAAAAAAAGCTTATACACTACTTTGTGATAGTCTACAGTATAACACTATACTGTTTGAGCATGTGCTTTAGCTGGACTGGTTATGGTACTTCACCATTTCATCGTTAAAATTTAAGGTTCAATTTCTCACCATTGCGCTGCAGAAGATTGGGTAATAAAATTATACATTCTTTTCTTTTCCTGAAGTCCCTCTGGCACAAAAAAAACCCAAAACAAATAAAAAGCACTGCAGCAGAAATATGAGGTTTGATGGAATAAACAGAGCACATATTGGTTTGTCCTTGTATGTGGTGCGTATCCAGTTAGTGTCTCAGCCTTTGTGGTATTGCTTGTATTATATGGGTTCCACTGAGTTTCTGTGAATTATGGACAGACACACTTAAATTAAGCTGGTCTCCTTCACAAATATATGTAATGCAGGTTTAATTTTATTGTGAAGTGTATTGTATAGTTTAAATTTATTATTATGTGTAATTTCTCATTCATCCGGATCATGTTAACTTTAACACAGGCTTCATTTGGAAGGCAACCGCACATTCCCTCACTTTCTTTTGAACACGTTTCAACACCTATCCAGGAGTCTTTGTAGATTCTGTCAGCTGGCATCAGAATCTGATTTAGGAATGCGCTTGGGGGGATGGACCTCCATACTGCTTAAGTATATCAGCTTTCCAACTACGGATTGCTCTGGTGTAAGCCGACAGAATTGACAAAGACTCCTGGTGGTAGGTGTTGAAACATCTTAAAAAAAAAAAACGAAACGCGAAAGTCCAGTTGCCCTCCAATTTAACCATTTTCGGGTTTATATTTCAAACATTTGCAGCGCATTTGTCATAAATCTATGGTGGCCGGGAGGTGCATTTCAAAATCTAAAAAACAAATTATCATTTGAGAAAGCAAATTTACGTTTTAAAAAAACTTTTACAAGTTCCAAAACAAATGATTCTTTCAGGAAACAAATTTACATTAAAAAATAAAAATAAACAAAACACTTTTAAAAATTCAAAACAAATAGCATTTTAAGAAAACAAATAAAAAACATTTGAAACACTTATAAGTCCCAAAACGAATTATTTCAGGAATTCTCCTGGAAAGGGTGGGTACTAACTCCGAGGCTGAACCGGTCTTGTGCTAAATTCTGTTTCTGTTCCCCCTGTGTCGGGAGCGCGCTTTGCAGCCAGAGAGGCCGATCTGACCATTTTCAAGGTCGTAATGTCCCAATTATGTCATTTAATCAGGGCTGAAACAATTAAGCAGATTAATCGCGATTAATCGATTACCGTATTTAAATAATCATCAAATTATTCAATAATCGATTAATCGTTAACTGGTGTGTAGAGACTGTAAAACTTAGCTGACAGAGCGACCAATTTAGAGCAGTAGTTGTACCAAAATTATAAAAAAAAAAAATGTAAATATTTAGCATTTAAGATAAATAAAACTTTTTCATTTGTCAATATGGTCAATCCAGAACTCCTCAAGGGGGAACATTTTAGTTTTTCCTGGTTTAATTTAGTAAAATTCTTCTTTGAGGAACCTTTGGTAATCTGATTATTAATCGTTTAATCATAAAAATAATCAACAGATTAATCGATTTGCTAAATAATCGTAAATTGCAGCCCTACATTCAAATGATGCTAAGACACATTAATTCAGCAGTTGTAGCGTAGCAAGACCTCCTTCAGAATTATATATCAGTGCTGCATATTGTATTTATAAACACTTAACGTTGAAAGATTTCATCTTAGGACTGATTCGTGATTTTATCGCATGTACCTGATATGAATCGGACATGTTTTAATTTAGCCTTTTTAAAAGCTATTTTTTCCCCGCTTTTATTGATTGTTTATTTCACTTTGATTTCTCACTATTATAAAAGGTAAGTTTCCAATTTATCCAAATATAGCCACTAGGGGTGCTAGACCAGTAGCATCCAGGTTTAGCGCACCTGCAAATAACTGGCAACAATGCAACGTCACCAAATTAAACAGCCTCCCTCTCTTATTTTGGATTCTGATAGCAAACCACTTTGGACCAGCAGATTGAGAAGTTTTAAATCAAGCTAATACTTGGGAAAAAACTTACACAGTGTAGCTGAACAGAGGCTTTTTGACTGTTATCACCATCCTGACTTTAGCCTGGGCTAATCCACCTGAAGTGTATGTATAACTCCAGCTGCTTAAATGTGTGCTCTTAGCTTTTTGGAGGGCTCTTCACAGAAGAGCTGATAAGTGCATCTCTTTTATGCAGTGACTTTAATTTACTTGTTGATTGTGCATGTGGAGCTGAAGCGGCACATACAGAAACATGCTCTTACAAGAGTTCTTACTCTGCAATGCTGTTTCCAGTGTTGATGAATGAGTCATATGTCCTTCAGTGGGGAAAAAAAAAGTCAGCAGAATGACAAATTAATCTAAAAATGCAACAAAAGGCCACCACTTTATTTTCATTGTCTAATGTTTCCATGGAAATAAAAAAAGTTACATTGTTTCTATGGGATAAAAAGAAAAAGAAAAAATGTTGCTGTGGAAATTAAGCACATTCTTTGTTTAGAAATTGATTGTCTCTTTGATCAAGAATGTGTTTTTCAGTTAACATTACTGAGACCAAAAGGCTCAGTTTGAAACGTTTTGAATCTTAAAAAATTAAAGCGATTTGGATTTAGAGCTTTCTTCCTCTTTGTAGCCCCATCCATTTGCTTTAGGTTTGCCTTTTCCTAAACTGAAGAGCCCCTTTGAAAGCAAAAGAAAATAAAAATTTGATTTCCAAAGTAATTATATAAAATAAATTTAAGAGAAGTAGAAAGCTAGAAACGCATTAGAGTTGTCAAATATTCAATGTACCGGTAATGTAAAATTGGCATTAATTTAATTAATTTGTGTTAGCTTTGTGCAGCATTTCTTTTGTTGGTAGAGAAATGTTACAGTTTTTTTTTTTATAATAGACTAAAAGAAATGTTGTACATTATCAAGAAGTGAAGAAAAATATAGTTTATTTTGTTTTTAAAAATATGCATGTGTTTCTCTGTATTTATCAACCTTAACAATCTAACTCTACTGTGGAAATAAAAGCCCACAGCATGATGTAGTGTTTTCATTGCTTTCCACATAGACCGTCTTCACATTTGCCAGTAATTTGAATTTTAGTTCATCTTATCCAATCACCAACTTCCAAATATCTGCAAGGTTTCTTTTATGACTTGCAACAAACTTTAAAACTGGATGTCTAAAGGCCTTTCTAAAAAAGGATCTTTTTCATAAAGGCTAGATTTGTTAAGTGTCAGCAAAATGTCAAGATGATAAATGATCCTCCTGAGCTGAAGTTTCCCTCATAAACATACATGAACACTTCATACTGAAGTCCCCATCTTTATTAACATAAAGTCTTAAACCTTTATTCCGGTACTTTATTGGTCGGCTTCTGGATCCTTAAATTATAAACCTGCGGCTGATGTGACTCACAACTAAAGCAGCCATGCACTCCCATTAGAAGCTGAATTAACCCGAATTTGTTACACCTAAATTTTGCAAAACCTTTTACCAAGTAGGAAAGCATTTCTCTATTTTTTTAATGTAATTTATTTTAGACAAGTTGCTAGCTGTGTTATAATATATTAATATTGCTTAAATGGGATTCCTCGATGACAGAGATGGAGTGTTTTTGTCATCTGGCTGCACGTTAATATCTCATCTATCAGCAGCCATGTGGTGTCCGTGATGGCTGAGAGGGCTACTCCAACAGACTCTTATATGATTAATCAAACAGAGACTCTTTCCTGCAGGGAACACAGTGAGGCAATTTATAGTTCATGCCATCTGTTACCATGACAGCACACCTGCCCTAATGCTAGACAGACCTACAGTGAAGACAAACATAAAGATGCAAATCTACCCCAAATGCACAGCTACATGCAGCCTGCATATAGGCTTTGTTCGATTTTGTTTATTTTAGAAAATGTATCCATATATGCCTAAATCAGTTGGCATCTAATACCTTCTTTTATATTAACAGAGCTGCAAGCTGCTCCAAAACATTTTAAACAAAAAAAAAATGATTTTCTTCCCTTTTTTTCTTTGTTTTTGTTTGATTTGCATGTCTTCCAGTTTGCCAAACATTAAGAGCGAGCTGGAAGCTCTGCTCGAATCCAGCCATCTGATTATGTTTGAGAAGATGATGAATAGATAATAAATTTGGCTGTTCTGAGTCAAAAAGCAATGATTTATAGGATCTATTTTAGCCATCTTGTACTTTGATCATGGAAACCCAAAGCCCGGCTGCTGTGGTCGATCTGTGGGCTGTGTTTAAAAAAACATCGGTCAACCAATCAGGCAGAGATCATTAAATGATTTATCACTTCTTTTGCTGTTTCCAGTTATCTGAACAGAAAAAAAAGCACAAGTTTTTTTTCTTTTTTTGGGTTTTTACAGCACTAGTGGCTCATTTTTTGGACAGTAGGCTAACAGGAAAGGGGGATAGACGTGCAGCAAAGGACCATAGGTTGGAATTAAACCCAGGTCGTCCGTGTCAAAGACTAAGGCCTCCAAACATGGGTTATGTGCGCTAACCACCGCGCCACCAAAGCACGCTCTAACATGTAGTTTTTAACCTGTGTTACAGATGAAACCAGATATGAACTAAAACTGTATAAATAAACTGTTTTAATTACTCCGTCCCTCTAAGTGAGTTCCCTCAGAAAGAAACATTTGCACTCAAAAAACATCATAAAATGATAAGATTGCAGTTTTGCGATGGTAGCATGACCTCGGGGAGTGTTTTAGTCCAGGAGGGACTGTTGCACATCACAAAATTGATATCATTAAAGCACGGTTTCAATATATCAGTCAGGAAAATAAAAGCTTGGACACAAGTAAATCCTTCAAATGATTCTAATCCTAATGAGTTAAGTGGTGAAAACAAAGACCATTTTAGAAGTGACACCACTTCCTTATCTTAATCAGATTGAGAATCTGCAGGCAGAGCTATAAAGAGTTGTGAAAGCAAGATGGTCTATAAATCTGACTAGAAGGAATGTGTAACATTCCAGCTGTTTGTTTTGAGAAGCTTTTAAGCAGACCACAGTCATGGCCATTGATAGTCAATTATATCTAATACTAAGGATACTTATATGAAATTCTGACTCCTAAAAAACTGAATGAATCTGTGAAAGGTTTAACTTTTTAATTATTCTGGCCGTTAAATTAATATTTAACCAAAACCAACATTTGTTTTATTTAATGTCATCTAGTAAGAAAAAAAGGATTGTATCTTTTTATAGAGTTTACATATTTGGTTTCAGTTGTATTTTACGGAGAAATAAATAGTAGTAGATTTGTAGAAACACTCAAAATTCTTTAAAAATATTTCCTGTATTCTGCACCTTATCGTGGCCACAATTGTTACTCTTTTCTTCTCCTTTTAGTTTCTGAAGGCACAGATAAATACTTAAAAGTTAACAGTTATTTTAGTCTTTCTTTTTACAAATAAAAAATATAACATTAACAAATGTTAAAAAATTATTTATCTTTAAAGTATATTGATATATTGTTGCAGAACTAATGCATATTTTGAAGTTGAGTTCATTTCTGGCTGTCTGACATGTCTTCAGGTTATTTTATGCACTTTGCTGGTTGATTGTTAGATTTCAATGCACTTAGTGACACATTCAAATCCAGCATTTTGGGTCCTTTCTACCTGTCTACCTTCAGCACCCAAATGTGCACTAAAGTAGCTTTTAAATAGGCTTGTTTATTGTCTATTAGTGTTCTGTTTTCGGTGTGGAATTGAAATCTGTTTTTTTTTTTCTTTTGTGGTCATTCAGATCATAGCTATAATGGGGAGACCTGGATGTCGACGGCTGACCTCAATCCACAGCTCACACATCCCAGTGAGCATCAGCTGGAGCTGAACACGCTGGTTTCCTTGGAGACAGACAGCGATCAGGAGGACGGACGGGAGGAAACAATTGTGTTCCTCTGAATAGAAGGCCAACACGGACAGCACCCAGAAACATTTCACTCGTCTCCAATTCGAAAAATGAAATATCTCTTTGCTCTTTTATTTCTTTCTCTTTTATTATAAAGAGCCAGACATTGTCTCACATGTGTCATGCACCTTATGTTGTGTATATACATATATATGTCTCTCTGTGTCTTGCTCCCGTCCCACACACCTCATCTATTGAGCACCATATTTAATACATTCAAACCTGGAGAAAATAAAAAATGCTGCACCCTATATAGATGAAAACACCAGCTGCATTTCTACAAGTGCTTTTTCTTAACACTGCATTAAATTGCAGTTTTTGCAGATCCACTGCTATTTATATATTTTTTATTTGTTTCAGTAGAAATTTCCCAGTTGCATTACTGTTTGTGTTTTACCAGGGATTAACACGAAAGAGTGGAAGGCAAACATGAGAAGTACTGCTTGGAGTTTTTTTAAGCAAGTGTAGGAAGCTGGTGTTTTTGTTTGGTGTGAAAGGAATTTAATATTTGTTGTCTTAAACGAGTCAAATTAAAGGTGTCATAGAGGTTTTTTTAAGAAGGATATTTTGTGAAAGTTAGGTCATGTTTGTGTTGGATAGTTACTTAGTCGGGGGGTATTTGTACAGGAAATGTAGGTAGGTAGCCTAGGATTTTTTATGTATGAAACAAACTGAGAACATAGTTTACGTTCAGACTGATGATAAAATAATGTAAAGCAGTTTATAAACAGTTATCTGGATTTACATTAGTATTTTTAGTTTGGTGGCTGTGTCGGCCAAAACAGGCTAAAATGAGGATAACTGTCCGGTTAGCGTTTAGCCTTCCAATACTGAGGAATTCTTCACCGTAAAAAACAAATCTAAAAATAAGCACAAATTTTTGTTTAAATAGGTGTATTTGCACTTTATCTGAGCAGTTGAATAACATGATCTATGAGGGGAATGAGTATTTTTGTCGTTTAACTAAAATAGTTAGATATTATGCACTTAAAATAAGATGACTTTATTTTTATTATGTCATTCCACTTGCAAATAGTCTTGCTTATCTGCTGAAAAAAATGCAAAATACACATATTTATAACATACACACATATTTCTATTTTTACAGTGCGTCCATATGGTAGGGAAACAATAACTGATAAATACTTACATTTTCAATATTTCTAACTTGATTGTGAAGCTGTCTCTAAATTCTTCCTGGCCAAAACCCCCATGCCCTCCACTGAAATAGCAAGGTTACCATCCAGGTTTCTGAATCGTTCGAATCGTCTGAGCCAAAACAGCTGAGGCAAAAAAAAATACCAAATGTTCTCTAAACGTTGTGATCCTCTCAGAAATGCCCTTTAAAATTACTATGGTCTCTTAATTTTTCATCTGGAGTAAATATTTGGCAAAATATTTAAGAAAAACAGGAAATTTGATTTGTAAATATGCAGATTTACCTTATCTTTGCCCTAAATGCTAAAGTAATTTTGTGACATTTGAGCTTTTTTAGCATGAATTTTTTTTTTAGCATGAAACAGAATTCTGTTCGAGAAACACAGCCTGACCCTGCATTCCTGGACATTTTTTTTTCTGATGAAAATATAACATTTTATGAAATTTTACATGTGGGAAATCAGACTTATTAGATTATTTCAAGTGTCCAGAACCATACAAAGCTGCGTTCCTGATGCCGATTTGCTTTCTTTATCAGAGTTTTCACTGAACAGTGATTTCGCATATTTGTGTACTGTTTTTTCAGTTTTTTTTTGTGTTGTTTCTCTAAAAGATCTGTGCCAATGCTTTGGATGTGTCCTGTTGTTTTTACACACATTATAAGACAGACAAATATGTTTTTCTGTAGTTTGCTGCAGCAGCAGTACAGCAGTGGCAGTATTTAGTTTGGTATAAGTTGAAATGTACAGAAAATATCTTCATTGTTCTTATTTATTTATTGCATAACTGCTAAAGTTTTACTTTGTTTTCTTAAAATGCAGAATTGTACATAGATGTGTAACTTTGTGAAGGTGTTTTTGTCTTGAGCTTTTGTCTTACAAAGATGACATATTGATAAAATGCCAGGTGTGAACTCTTAATGTGTGTGTGTGTTTTTTTTTGTTGTTGTTTTTTTCCTTTCTCTTGCTAAATACAGTTTTGTTTCACTTTCACTAAACTGCTTGAGGCTTCACTTTGTGGCGCAGCTTAGCCACAAATATCAAACCATGTTTCATGTAGTGAAGAGGTCATTTATTTCACGGTGTAGTCGTGTCTCCATGGGTGCGAACAGATGTGAGCAGCCGTCGTTCAGCTGCCTGAAGTGGCAGGTGGTGGACCAGGTGCAGGAGTGGCAGTGATCTGGTGTCTAACGGCACCTATGAGTTGCAGTCAACAGCGGCACTAAAAGAGTTTTCTTTGTTTTTGGGGCACTAAGGCTTTGTAAGCATACTGCTCATATTATTTTTGGCTTAAGTAGCTGTACATTTTATGCCTTGTTTGGCTCAGCTAGTGCTTTCCCCTATTTATTATTAACTGTCTCTGTCACTATTGGCGTCAGGGAAGTGAAGAAATCTACAATATTACATTAGTATATAAATGCCCATGTCCTTTCTCATCAACCATCCTTTTTTTTTTTTTTTTGGTTTGCCTTAACAATGTTTTTTGTATCCAATTCAAATTTATTCTGATTTCATGTGATGGAGCAACGGTATCTATAATTGTGATGTAGAAGAAAAATTTATTTTGTGGAAAAAAAGTCTGAAAAGTGTGTCATACTGTATGTAACTAATTGAAATTAATTTTATTCTTATTAAACATGTAGGTCAGTGGTAAAGGCATCAATGGAGAAACAGCCCCATAGAAACTCTTGGAGAGCTTTTACAGGGAGATCCTCTGGCAGAAGGACAACTATTTTAAAAAGAAGAAAAATATTGCAGAATAAAAACAAGAACTATTTGCATGCACTAAGTGTGAAAAAATCGTTCTGCTCAGATAAAAACAAAATTTAAAGGTATAGCGGTGGATTTTCACAAATTTTTGAAAAGATCCGCCCTCTCTACTTTAAAAAAATGCACATACACAACCCTGTTTCCACTGGCGAGTGGGAACACCTATTAAACATGTGTGAGTGCATGCACAAGCCAATTTCTACTCGTGCACGCTCGGTTAAAAAGTTGCTGTTTGCATCGCTCATACAAGCTTACTTTCCAAAAGAAGATTTACAATTTTTCCACTATGTCAGACTCACCACCCATAAGTGAAAATGGGGATGAGCACACAGGATGGCCTTATGTAAACATATCACCAGAATGATGGACAATTAGAAGGACAACTTATTTTGATGATGCACCTGGAAAAAGAGCATCCTCTACTATACCTTTAACTTTTGTAATGAAAAGCTATGTGTTTATATCTTTAAGCTCTCCCTGATTCTTTTGAGAAGAGATGTCTCAGAACAAATACGTTAAATAAGATTTTATGATTTATATGTTTTAATTGACTATAACATGTGACTGCAGGTTTAACAGAATTTATCTTACTCAAAGCAGAGAAATGGCAGCACTTACCATCGGGCTCCCTTCATTGGAATACGGCCCAGAATAATAATTAAGGAAGCATTTGATAGATTTCAAGAGTCCCAACCTACCACATAATCACATCTCACCATCATTATATATACACATGTTTGTAAATGGGGAGACATCACTGGCTCCAGTGATATCAAGAAAACAAACACATTATTCAAGATCAAGGACAATCCCAATTCTCAGTGACAGAGATCTCTGTTAAAGGTTTAGAGGATGATCTTTTATTTCCGAGTGGATCATCTAAATAAGTGGTCCTCCTAACTATCTGTCTGTCTGTCTGTCTTTTTCTGCTCACCTTTCTCACCACGGATCTTTGAAAATGGACAAGGGTCATAAGAGAAAAAGTGTTTACAAAGTGCATTAGAAGAAAAGAAAGGCCTCAGAAGAGGCAGATATATCCCAGGCTGCCTTGCGCAGAGTTCTCCTCTCAAAGCATTATGGGATTTCCTGTCACAGCAGCCCGCTGTCGCCATTAGCTGTTGCTTCCCGACAGCGACTACTAATAGCAAAGATGGCACAGGCATTGCACAGAGGAGGAGGAGTTACGTGAGTTAGGAGGAGCAAAAAATTATGATCCTCTTTCCCAATGGTAGGTTAGCTGAGTTCACTATAAAGTCCACTATATATTCCCTGCTTTATATAGTAATTGAGAGATTTAGGGTTTAGGGCGGACATTTAGGCACAGTAAGCTTGTCTGAACTATGAGAACAGCAACTTTTAAACAGAGCATGCACAAGGAGAGGTGGGCTCGTGCATGCTCTCTCATGCGTTTAATGGGTGTTCCCTCTTGGGAGCGGGTACAGGGTTGTGCATGCAGAGGAGAGGGCAGGTCTTTTAAAAAATTGCGAAAATACTTCACAATACCTTCAAATATAATCCACTCTGTCTTTATGCTCCCTCATTATATTTCCAAATATTTTTCCCCTCTTTCCCTTCCTGACAGAAGAACGGTCCTAGTTAGATAGACTTATTGGAAATGTTAACACTTAACAGACAGGTATTATTAAGACTAGAGAAGCACGAGCATGAATAATGAAAATTATCCTATGACTTCTTAAGTTCCATCCAAAACTTCACCTGTGGAGATAAGTAATGTTCCACCAACACGCTCTATTCCCTCACTGAAACACAGTGGTGGCACCTTCATGCTAGGGGGATCCATTTCTATTGCAAGAAGAGGAAGCTGGGAAGTGTTTTTGGAAAGATGAATAAATAAAAACAGATGCAACCTTCTTTTTAGATTCAACAAGTGTTTTGCAATATTAAAGAAAAGTTGACCCCACTGGGTTCTCTGTTCTGTTGAAAAAGATCATTACATCTTAGCAATAAAGAACGAAGATTTTCATCCCTTTGCATTAAGCTATGTTTGTCTCTGTTGATACACTCTTTTTCATAATAGCAGATGTTCATTATGTTTAAGGATGTGAAATTCCTCTGAAGCTTCTGGAAAGTACCATGAAACCATTGTCTCTCTCTCTTTCATTATTAATGTTCCATAATAGAATTGCAATTAATGTTCATTAATATATGACAGCCCTAAGTTATAAGTGAAAGGAATCAGGAAGAATTAGTAATAAAGATATTTATGGTTAAGTTATAATTTATCAGATAAGGGAAATCAAACAAGCTGATTTTCTTATATTTACTATCTAATTAGCAATTTAGCACAAGTGTAAATTGGTTTTATTAACTACATTTCAGCTCTGATTATTGCTGCTCCATCTGTAAAGTTTAATTTCAATGAAGTAACTGAGGTAGATATTTCTATATCCATAAGGAGAGTCACTGCTGTTTAAAATTACATTACAGCCACTAACCTCCACAGAGTCTATCCAGCTTTTTTTGATCAAATACTGATTGATTAAAAATTACTTTATTGATCCCAAAGGGAAATTAAATTACTATCTTGAAATTCCGAACTAAGGTTATTATGTTAATATGTAAAGTCATGATGATGTCATGATTTTTTAAAAGTTTATTTCACAAAATCTATCGTAGGCCCACCTGTGGTTGCTGCTAAAAACATCACAAACACTGTTTCCTTTTAATGCCGTTTGAGAAAAATAAAGAAAAAATCATCCTAGATGTTGGGAGGACAATTATGGACCTTCAAAAATGTGGCGGATCATTGGGTACAATTACCACATGCATGAAGGTGCCTCTTTAATCAAACAATCATGTGCGTAAATAAACACCATGAGACATTCCAGTCATAATACTGGTTGTGAAAGAGGTGGCTTCTACGTCCTTGAGATGTAAATGTTTTAGAGCAGGATGTGTGTGCCAAATCCACAACAAAAGAAAAAGCTCTTGTGAAGACTGGCTCAAGCTGGAAAGAAAGTCAGTAAAAAAAGGATCTGCTCCAAAATGGGAAGAGGCCTGTTCTCCAAAGTTAACATCAAAGGATGAAGATTTCAGTTTGCAAATGCTCTTAGTGACAATAACCAGACTTTTTTGGAGAAATGCCCTGTGGTCCGATAAAAATACAACTGTTGTGTTTTGGGGGAAAAGAGAGAAGCTTGCAAGCTTAAAAACACCATACCAGCCGTGAGACTACATGGGTGCTCATCAGTAGGAGGGACTGGTGCAGTTTGCAAATACAAAGATGCATGGTGAATCAAAGCATACCTCATAATTAGTAATGATCTACTAAAGGACAACAAGGTCGGTGATTTGGAGTGTTCATCACATAATCCCTGATTTGTTTCTCAACGGAAAATATGTGTGTGAAAGATGAAAAGGTGTCCACAAATACATGCCTGTCTCTGTTACACTAGTTCTATTAAGGGGGATAAAAACTACTCTAAAAACCTCGTGGAAGCCAAACTGAAATATGTAAAGCTTTAAAATCTGACATATCAGAAAACACATATTCTGATTTTAAATAAGGGATGTAGAATAATACACATTATAGCTTCAGTTCTTGTATTACTTTGTAGTTACCCTTGCGTTTGATTTTTTTTTTTTTTTTTTTTTTACATCTAAAAGACCATTAGAGATCCATCAACTTTATTACATCTTCTGTTAAAATGAAGCTTACTGTCAGCCCCATCAGCTGAAATCGAACTTGGCGTAAACACAAAGCCCTAATCTACTTTGAAATAATTAGGTAATGTTACCTGCATGTTAAAGGTTCCAGTTCTGCACGCAGGAAACCTGAACAGCTGCATGAATGGGAACCATTAGAGATAAGAGATAGAATCTGAGTGGTTTTGCTTGCATTTACCATAGAGCTTGTCTATGCATTTTAATATACTTTTTAATGGCTGGTTTCTTTTCTTAACTTAAATGCCTTACTGTATTCTTAAAAGCCCTTGAACCATACTATAGGATTAGAACGGCAAACTTTATTTTCCATGGCAGACCAGTAAATAGTTGTGACAAGGATAAAAAAAACATTGTTTTAAAAAATTTGGATTCTGAAACATTTATTTATTAGTCATTTGCATTTATCAGATTTTTTCCTAATTCTTCATACAAGGTTGCATTTTAGAATAACATTCCGAGCTTTTAAAAATCTTACAAAACACTGCTCAATGTAACATCTGATTAATAAAAATGTTTACTTTAATGGATGCATTTGACAAAGAAAATAAAAGCCATTTACCATTTACCAAACTGTAAAAAGGGGATCTGGTTAGATGACATCAAATTTAAACCTACAAAATATACTTGTGGATTGAAAGTATCATAAAAGTGAACACGTCACCCACATTGTTAAGCATGCTGGTGGTGGTCATGCTCAGGATGCACTTGAAGGCAAGAGCAAGTGGATACGTAGCCATAAAGCTATTGCCTGTGTAAATTCTTAGTCACCCGGGTCATGGCAACCACAAACAGGCTTAAATTGGAATGAAACCAGACTTTCACTCAGTTTTTTTCAAGATGATTTGACACCTGTGCAGGAATCTTTGTCATTTTGTCAATTCTGTTGGAATTGACAAAATCCGCACCAGAGCAATCTCTAGTTTCTTTTGCCTTTTGTACACACAGTTTGTGAATAAAAAGAAGTGCTTATCCATCACAGAGGAGCACTGATGCATTGAGGCAGCATAGATGTCCATCTTTCTGTTCACATTCCAAGTCAGATGCAAATCAAATAGTTGGGTATTTGTGCTTTTTGATTTGCATCTGACTTGTGTGCAATCAGATGCAATGTGTGGAGGAGGCTTGACCTCGATTCTGCTTAAAAACATCAGTGCTCCAACCAGAGTTCGCTCTGATGCGAACCACAGAATTGACAATTGACTCCTGGATAGGATTTGAGACATCTTCAAAGAAACTGAGCAAAATTCCGGTTGCCTTCCAATTAAAGACTGTTTGTGGTTCATAAAGCCTTATATTAAGGTCTACAAAGCTGGGAGTGAAATAGAAAAAAATAAATAAATACAACTGAATAAATAAATCTATCTCCGAAATTGTAGAGAAAGGAATTGTAGTCCCACAAAATGCTCACCTGAAGCAGAAGCTGTAATTGTCATGTAAAAGCAGTTTGTTTCAAGATTATAATCTTTCAAAGAGAAAACAAAAATACAAAATTTCACTTAATTAGAACTTTCTCCTTAGAGATAAACCCTCAAATATGTTGACTCAGTTCTGATTAAATTCTGCAACCGTGTCATCAAAAAACCCTTGAGGCTAATCATGTTAACTTCTCTTTCTTTCTGTATGTCTACTTTGCAAATTATAAAAAGCATAATTTCTTTATCCTGCTATACTCTCCAGTAAACATTAACATTGTAAAGACCATTGTTGCAAAAAAATAAAACAAATAAAAGGAAAACATTGTGTTTGTTTAATAGAAAAATATCACTTCTGAATCAATGTACTCATCCTATAAACTGATTTTTTTATCCATTTATATCTGCTCTTCTTGTCATGATCACTGCCCCGGTAGCGTCTCTGATTACTGGCTTCATTCACCTGCCGTTCCCTCTCCGCTCTCTAATGATCATTTATCTTATCCACCTGCTTTTATAGGGATCAGCCCATCTATTGAGGCCAGATCATTATTTCTTAGTTTATTTATTCCTATTTCTTACTTCATTTGTGTAATTGTTTGTGTTATGTTGTCTTGTCAGTTATTCATGCTTGTCATGAGTTTTATTTCATTTCCTGGTTCATGTTCCCATCCCCAGAGGACAGATGGTTTATTGTTTGTCTCCTGTCTCCTTATGGTGTGCCGGCTCTTCTCCGCTGAGCCCTTGTTGGTTTTGGCTTGGAGGTCGGTTTTAGTCCGGTATGCCTGGCTCCTAGGAGGAGCCCAGTTTAAAGTTCTGCATTTATCCTGGTACCATATCTTGTCTATGTTCCTCCACTGAGCCTGCCTGTTTGCATCTGAGCATGTCTCTCTGAGCTTGCTGCTGGACTTATAGAATTCTGAACCTGCCATCATGCTTTTAGGATTTCTGTAACCCTGGAACTGTCTGTTCCTGTTCAGATCGGAACCCCTAATCGGGCTACACACTGCTGGATCTTAGAACTGTCCGGTTCTGAACTGTTTCTCTGACCTGGTTCGATCTCCTGCCTGCTCACAGGGGTTGCTGCATTGGTGACACTTTGAACGGCTCTGAACCACATCTTGTTTTATCAGTCCATTGGCCGGATCTTGCCCTCCAGTGTCAGTGATTGGGCGGTGCCCCGTCTCCCTGCTACAGCCGCTGCGGTCCGCTTATCCTCAGCAGCCTCTGTTTCTGTTCTGTTTTATCTTTTCTGTCATTAAACGTTCTGAAACTTGAGACTCATTGTCTGACTTGCCTTGAATACTGGCTCCATCTGTCCGATTTATGACACTTCTTCTGACAGTTTATGTTATTATTGTCTGAAATAAATGATACACATCGTCTTATCTCAAGATACTGATATAACAGCACCACAGAGAGTTTGATCCGGACATTTTTGATCTTTACAATTAATAAAAATCTTAAGTTGCGGCCCTCAGCTGCTCACAAAAAAAGTTAAAAAGTTCATTTCTCCTCAGTGTTTCCCTCTCGACTGTGTTGTGCGTGAGTACAATAATCAAAAGCGTTTCTCTCCACATTACCTTTCAGAAATCTCAGTGTCCTCCCTCTAACTTCTAGTTGATTTTTAATGACCTCAGCGGAGGGTAACTAATAACACCAGAGGCAAAGTCGCTAAAGGAGAGCCGTATTACCGCTGAGTCATCTGCTCGGGTAAAACGTGCATCTCTACATTCATCCCCTAAGGGGGGATGTAATGATTGCTGTTGGTGCACAGAATAAAGATACCTAGCCCAAGTATAAATAACAGCCATTAAAATGTATCCCAGTGAGGTATACTTTTATGAGAAACCTGAACAATATACTAAAAATATACAAGTTTTTAGATTTCTCTAAGGGTGAAAAATGGTGACAGATGAGGTTCAGTAAAAGTGTGAACTGTTCGGAAGAACACCCATAGGGGAAAAAATCTACAAGCTAATCTATATTTTTTTTGAACTTCAATGGTTTTAGGGTTTGATGTATTCGCCTGTGAATGAACTCATGTAAAGAAATAACTCACTAAAGTTTATTCAAGGCAAGAGCTCTACCTATTTGTGCAAAAATCTACTTACATCTAACTACAGCTTTTTATAGAGATGCTTTAGTTCTTGTTCTGCAGCTTCAAAGCCGAAACAGGTCAGATATGGTATGCACATCTAACATCACCTTGGGCTCAAGTAGAAAACCTTCCTCTGTATTTATATATTCATTTTCTAAAATGAACGTTTTCTAAAGCTATGTCGGTACAGCTTTGCAATAATTGCTGGCTAAAAAGTTGTAATGCAAAGTTTGCTTTGTGTTAAAGAGTATATTGTTGGTTTTAGGACATAGTGTACAAAAGAATGAAAATTGTAATAGCTTTGACTTTAATAAGTTCTTTTCATAAATGAGTAAGAACTGATCAGATGGTTATTGTGTTTTTTGATATGAAAGGGCAAATATAAACATGTTTTAGGACTTTCCAATGAGTAATATTGAAAGAGATGACTCTAAAATGAAAAAAAAGGAGATAGATTTCTCACTGCCCATCACCATTAGGCCTAAAAGACACATCTTTAAGTTCCTAATAATAATAAAACTGGGGAGACATCAACCAGAGACACAGGCGTGGATGAGGGCCAAGGCATAGCAGGGTCCAAAAGGGCCGGTCCCATGACACCATCTCCACCCACATCAATCACATTCTTAAACTGCAAATACGTCAAATGGCCAAAGTAAGCTGAATAACCCCACTATATAATTGCAACCCATATTTGATAACACTACCACAGAGCTTGGCTGCGCTGATTGGATTGGAGATAAGCATAGCCAGAGCAGCTCACCCGGCAGCCTGTGAATCTGGCAGCAGACCTTAGCTCCACCACTGTTCCTGCTGGAGCAACAACCTTGAAGTGAGTTTTCTGGACCAAATATTTCTTTACTGTGAGAAAAATAACAGTAGACACACTTTAAGAGTGGAATAGGTGTGACAGATGGTGTTATTAAAGAAACATCTTTACAGCTACATTAAAGGAGTGCAGTTAACCCCATGAGTGTAATGCTGCAAATGAAACGGGCTCATTGATGGGAATTCACTGGACTCACTAAATCATTCCTTAGGTTAAGAGTGACTAAAATTAACTTATTTTAAAAAAATGTCAAAAATATGATTGCATTTATTTATTTTGGTTTTATACTCCAGCTCATAAGAAAAAAAAAACTTCTAACATGCTTGCGCGGCTTGTTTTTAAAAGCTTGCTGGATCAGAACCTCTAAACTTGGATAACCTTTCTGCCTTTAGATTAATAGAAATTATTTCAAGTTTTATTGCCTTTCGTCATTAAAGTCTGGTTTCTGGCTTGGAGCCTTTTTCTGAAGTGAACTGCTTTGACCATCTGCTTCATTTGATCTACATGAAAGGTCAAGTTCTGGTCTGATTTGCTAACATAGAGACTGAGATATTTTTGGCCACATTTAAAGTGGAATTAATGAAATGTCATGTGTCTGAGATAGAAGGTGTCAAAAAAAGAAAAAAAAAACTCATAAAGAATATAACATACTGCAGTGGAGAAAAGTATAAATCACACACTATGCTTTTGATTTTTTGTTGTTGTTTCAAAACCCTCCTCTGTTAACTTTAGCCTCTGATACTTTGTGTGTTAGTCATATACAGCTTAGAATGCGAATACATCCCATTTCACTGCTTTTTGTGCAACACTACACTGATTCCACACTTAGGATGAAAGGTTTTCCTGGTAAGTAAAAAATCATTTTGTCAGTCTGAGAAGACATTTGGTGAAGTTATAAAAATTTGGCTGTATGACTTCCAAGCCATGTAGAAGTTTGGTGATTAATGCAGGATAACACAAATTATATAACACTACTGGAGCTTATTTAGAGAGAAAAGTAGAGCAGGATAATTTTGCAAAACAACCAACAAAACCACAAAAACAGTTTTAATAAATGACTAAAAGTCTCAGAATGATTGCCATGAATTCCCCCCCCCCCCGGATATTGATGACCTATCAGTCTCCAGACCGGAACACAGTTGAAAGGTTGTATTGCTCAGCAACAACCTTGAAATCTGTAGGATCTAGAGAAGATCTGGATGGAGCAGTGGCCTAAAATCCCCTGGCAGTGTTTGAAAATCTCATCAACACCTAGAGGAAATATCTGATGTCTATAAATGACTTTCAAAGTGTTTGTACCTGATATTAAGTTGTTTTTTTTTTTTTGCTGATGCATCAATTACTGATAGAATGCAATGAAAAGCAAAATTATTACTTGAAAACAAGATCTGCTGGATAGTTGTTTTAGAACCATATCTCATAGCTGTCAAAATGTGTTAAAAACCTTTCAAAATAAGCAGGGTATAAAACATTTTTACACCCAATCTAAATAAAAAAATATGATCTATACTGAAATGTGATTTGATCAAGAACATATGTTTAAAGCCTGCCTACATTTAGTCATTTTCAAAAGGAACTGAATCTGACAAGCAACCCTCATAATAAGGAATATTTCTAGTTTATTCCATGAGTAGTTGAATTAGAAAGCAACCTGACTTTCACTCAGTTTTTTTCAAGATGTTTCAACACATATCCAGGAGTCTATGTTAATTTGTCAATTCTTTCGGGCCGCACCAGAACAATTACTAGTCGGAGCGCTGATGCATTTAAGCGGCATGAAGGTCCATCCTGCTGCTCACACTCCAAGTCAGATGCAAATCAAAAAGATGGATATTTGTGGCTATTTGATTTGCATCTGACTTGTGTGCAGTCAGATGCAATGTGTGGAGGAGGATGGACCTCCATGCTACTTAAAAACATTGGTGCTCCAACAAGTGTTTGCTCTGGTGCGAGCCACAGAATTGACTAAGACTCTTGGATAGGAGCCGAGACATCTTCAAAACAACTGAGCAAAATTCCGGTTGCCTTCCAATTTAAACCTCCATTTAGGTCTACAGTACATAACACATAATAAGGAATGTTCTATCTAGCTTATTCCATACTGTATGTAGTAAAGACGTCCTGGTCCAAATTCACATCTTTGAAGAGTCTCTGCTGGTATAGAGTCTAAATCTGACACATCGCAGCACACAAGTGCCAACTGAACAACAAGGTCAATAAAATCGAGTTGGTATATAAGCTTGATGACATTAATGACATGATGAATAAATCTTCAGTGGTTTAGAAATAGCTTTGGTGATTTCTATATCAAAATGCTAATGAGCCATCTGTTGCACAGAACGCTGCTGTCATAGCTGACAGTAGAATAGGACAGAGATCAGGAGATGAACTGTCCTCAGTGACCCTAACAGAGCAGGCATAATGTTAAATCCAGCAGGAACACACTGATTGGTTTGCTTTGATACTTCCTTATACACAATAAACCACACTGACACTTTTCTATCAGAATGATGATGAGCTTCTTTAGTAATGTGAGCTACAGTAGCCAGTCTCTTGGACTGGGCCTCACAGGGAGATCTTTATAAGGTGAATCAATGTGCACCTAATGGCTGCCAGTATGTGGTTTAAATTAAGTTTTTCTCACCATCATCACTTGTAAATCCCCAGAAGGTAATAAAGTAACTTGATAGGATCAGCTGTTTTAAGATGGGCAACACCTTATCGTAACAGATGATAGAAGACAAAGAACATGATATGAGCAAGATGCAAAAGAAGGAAAATAAAGTCTGAATTCCCAGATCTCGGTGTGAGGCGCTTCTTCAAATTAGATTAATAGAGGCCCCCCGACCACAATACAAAGGTTTTCTTGTAAATTCACTTCAGAAACATGACAAGTCATACGATTATTAACAGAGTAAAGGCCATAAGTCTAATGGTTTTATTTTTTAAGTATTCCAATGATATAGAAATCCCAACACCAAGCTGATCCTCTATCTTTGCACACCTCTGTCATTCCAGGTTTGTTAAAAAAAAAAAAGGTAATGTGTTGACTGCTTTGCTTTGATTTTAAGAAATATGTAGATTACTTGGGTTGTTGTCAACGTCAGCTCTCTGAAACATGTGATGATTGTGCCAACAGAAATAATGAAGGTGGGAAATTGCATTTATCGGTACTTTCTTAAAGGATCTTTTTTGCAGTGATTATAGAGTCAAGTCTTTTGAGGTATATTTATTTCAACTTTTCATTCTTTGAATAAAAATGTACAGCAATTACAAAAATAGCTCAAGATTAGTCAGATTGGATGAATAGCTGGTTTGAAAACCATTTTGTGCATATATTACTAATTGGATTTAGGTCTAAAGCTTTCAGTTGAATATATTTTGATCTAAACTGTTCTACTGCAGCTCTGGATGTTTGCTTCTATCAGGTTTTCATGTGGGAACCCATTCCCTCAGCACTATGCTGCCACCAACATGCCACCCTAAGGATTGCCATAATCAGAGAGACATGGAGGGTTGTTTTTCTGCTACAAAGTGCATTCTGCATGTAAACCAAATAGGCTAGCAAAAGCACTACCTGCCTTTGTTTTTTTGCTTTGAATATTAAGCGATTTACTTCATAAATTACTTCCTAAAGGTTTATTTGAGCAGACTTTTTCCTTAGATAAATGGCAGGGAACAACTTATCATTGCCTCAAAAATTTGAATGCATATGCACGAACTATTATCTAGAGGAGGTTGAGTTCATCTGGGGGTGAGGAGTGGCATCCTATTCAAAGCAACTCCATAGCATAACACTGTCACCTCCTTGTTTTAAAACTGGGCTGCTGTTTTTGCATTGGTGTAAATTGTTAGTTCCCACCATAAATTGTTTTGTATGTAGACCAAAATCTCATCCAAACCTAACTTAGCATATTAAATAAATTGTTGGGGAATTTGTGTATATAGCTGTCCAAACTGGGCTGTAAACCTCTACAACTTCTCCTGAGTTTCTATGACGTCTTTGATGCTTTTCTAATTAAGTGTTCTTGCACATCTCTGGTTTGCTCCCCCGTCTCCACGATGCCCTTTGTACCCTAAGATGTTTCTTTTAGTGCACAGTTATAAGCCACTTTTTATTAATCTGGAATATAACCTTTTTACCTAAAATTATCAAGCTTTGTAGCTTAAATATGGCAACATCTAAAAAAAAATGTATTTACCCTAAATGATAGATGGGTTTTAGCCATGAATAGTGTATCATTATTCTTTGTGTTGATTCTCTTGAGCGCATTGACCGCCTGCCATCCTGTCAGCACTGCTCCATTCCTTCTGTCATCAGTATCATCACATCAGCCTCTGATGTTCTTTGCATGTTAAGAAAACATTTGTCTGCATTTGCGGCTTAGGTTGTATGCAAAGAAACACTTTTTTTTCTCATTTGATCATCACCACATGGCTTGCTCAAAGAGCCTCAGCTGTTTGTGGTTTGGAGTTTAAACACCAACAAAAGAGGGAATACTTTTGCAACGGTGACTTCACAGGGAGCGGTCATTGTTCAGTGTCTATTTTAATTGCGGTCTTGGTGGTTTCGCACAAGGAGGAGGTGAGAGGTGTCCCGGGCATACTTATACAGAGTCATAGGCACTTATCTGTCAACACTAGAGGAGTGGAGGACACGCATATGTGACGGTGTTCGTGAGAGCCTATGGATGAGCTGTTCACTGTGCTCCAGCACCGTGACAGCACCGTAATCCTCAACAATAGAATCCACCTGCTCTATAAAGAACCCTAATTTTCTTTTATTGTCCTTCAAATTATAGAGGACTGTCAAGTACTAATTTGTTGTTACAGTTTGCTGTGTGATACTTACTGAGTCATATAGGTAAGAAACGCTGTGTGCTGTCTTCAGCCTAATTAGGAGAAGTTTACCACCGTCTTCAGTCAGTGGCAATGCAACAGTGCACAATGTTCTCTTTCTCAGTGTGTCTGCACTTCATGTTTGTTCTTAAATATATGCTTACAAGAAGTAAAGTTTGCGAACTATCATATTATCAAAACATTACTTCTAATAGTAGAATGTAATAAAATGAGCATGGCTACAAGCGATTGAATGAATAGGGTGTAGTTTTAAACAAAACAAAAAAATTGCATAAACTGTGGACTTAAAATCAAAATCATATGATAAATGCAAACAACATAACTGCATTGACCAATTTCCCTTTTTTAGCCCCTGGTTGCTTAACTCCAAAGCAATCCTTTCTTCGTTTTTGATTTCAGTCTTGCATAAAAGAAATAGAATGTGCTTTGTGTATACCTTCATTGTTGTATGTAAATAATACTTCACAAAAAAGTTTAAGTATTGGCCCAGAGAAGCCAAAGATACTGTAGTTTCTTCAGTTGCATTAGTACTTAGCATTTCCTTATGCTTCTAGAAGCATCAGCACAACATGCTCACCACTTGGAAAAGGTGAGAATGAGGTCAGAGCGTATCTCTGTCCATGCATACGCTAAGTGGACCTGACAATTACAGCTTTGGAGGGTAATTTGCTCTTAGTTACGGGTATGCTCTCTCTGTGATCGATGAAGAGAGCTAATGACCCTTTATACCAACTCAGCCCTGGTGGTTTGCCTTTAAATGACTGCAAGAGTTCAGCTTTTGATACACAAAATGTTATCTGTGAACGTAGTAAGGGTCTGTATATATATAAAAAAAAAGTGTAGTAAAGTTAAAACCACATAGATGCTTGAAAGCTTCAGCCTATGGTTTGTTGAATCAAAGACTAGATATTTGTCTTTAGGATTAAAGACAGAAAATGAATATATGTTTGCTCTGTTTTGGTTGTTAACAATTCTGTGCAATCACACAGGCTTTGTAGGCCAATGCCAAGCAGACAACTTGCATATTGTTTGTATTGCAAAGCAGGTGGAGTGATCTAATTTCCTGGTATACCAGCAGGTTGACATCTCATCCAGCCTTTCTCATGTTCTAATTAAATAGAAGAAAGGTTAGATGTTTTAGCAGCCGCATTTATTAGCCTTCTTTAATGCAGATTTATAACTTGGACCATTTTATGAAATCATTGAAACCGTTTCCATAACTGCTGTAAACGTTTTGTTTCAGGAGATTTGTTTGTTTTATTTAGCAGCAATGGAGGAATATAAACCTCATGGGTGCTTTTATGACTTGAATCTTCCTCAACTTCTTGGTTAGATCTGTTGCACTGAACTTAGTTGAGTAAACTGATTGGATTTAATTGCAGACTATCATGCCTGTGTCGTTCACTGTCTGCAAAGAGGTCACCCTTTTATAGTCTATGAAAACAACCCATTCCATGTTTTTGTTGCCCTATAATCACCACCCTTACTCAGCTATTCTTTCTCAGAGAAATTCCAATCAATTCCCAGACATGGGGAAGGTAAAGCATTCCTTACTGATCTGTTCATATCACCTAAGTGCCTACCAGAGCTGATAGTATTCACATTTCCTTGACCTCAAGGTCAGTTCATGCCTGCTTAAAGACAATACCTCTTTCAGATACTTTTATACTCTTTAAATTCATATTGTTGAATAAAAACTTCTTTTTAAGGGACGCCATATAGGCCTCATTCCGGTTCTGTTATCCTATCTGTTGTGTTTAAACCCTCTTAACCCTTTCAAATGCCACCCTGGGAAAATACCCATCTATTTTACATAAAAAACAAAAACAAAAAAATCCCAAATATATTCTTTGTTCAGGAATGCTCAGTGATTCTGACTATGGGGAACATCAATATTTACAATGTTCATTGACCATATTTGAAAAATATGGTAACAAAACAAAAATACAAATTTTAAAGACCGTTTTTCTGGAAAAAGAGAAAAAGTGTTAAAATGTAACATAGTAGCTCTAGGACCAACTATATAAGTAGCTCCTAGAGACGTAATTTAAAGAAGGAGCTTAGGTTTTTATTTGATAAATGTTATTCACAGGGGCGTGTTTTGGTGGCACAGGGATCAGTGCACACAACCCATGAACGGTGGACGACCCGGTTTTGAATCTGGCCTGTGGTCCTTTATTGCATGTCTCTACCCCTCTCTCATACCCCCCCCGAGCTACCCCTAGGGTGGCTCAGGAGGAGCTGAGAGGAGCTGAGAAGGCAAAAAGCATGTTTTGGCGAATACAGCAAAGGGAGAGTGCTGCCACCCCTTAAGGTACATATAACAAAACTTGCAGGAGTTGAAAAACAGGAACTTTTGTTTATTTTCACGTCAGGAAAGATGCAAGATGTCACGTTATCTGTGTTGGCCTTTGCTATGTGATGAGGGTTTTTTTGCTATCTCAAATTCTGTCTTGCTAAGGATAAAGTATGAAATACGTTTTTTTCTCCTCCCCTCACAAATTGGGATCCTTTTTGTTTTTGTTTATAACAAGTGCAGGCCTCGGACATCCTGTCCCCCATGTCTGTATATTTTAGGTCTTTTGTCTTCACTTGGATGGGCTGCACCAAATTTGAAATCTCACCCAGGTTGGGTGACAATAAAGAAATCCTGAATTTTGAAAGGTAAACCAATTTGGGACTAGATGTCGCTGTGATGTAGTGATGTAGGGTGAAGGAGCGCAGCGGAGACAAGCTTCTTTCAATCAAAAAAAAATAAAAAAAATATATATATATATATATATATATATATATATATATATATAT
>NW_015150874.1:102618-108299 GCF_000732505.1 Cyprinodon variegatus | reverse complement strand
TATATATATATATATATATATATATATAAAAAATATGTTGACAAAGAATGAAGCAGGAATACTCCTAAGGGGCTTTTAAAAAAACACATTTAAGTAGCACCCTAGAAGGACTGTTTGTCATCCTCCATAAGCTACAGGGTAGACACCTGTCCACTGATGTCTGGCGCACAAAAGCACATGAAACAGGCAATATCTGGTTCTCCGTTTTATTTCTAACAATTTTCTCGAAGGCTTTTTTTTATTTTTTGTTTTACAGTATTTGTGACATCAGTCTGCACATTGCATGAGAGCCACATCAGAGAGCTTTGAAAATCTCTAGCAAGGTTATGGTTTGTTGAGTACGCCAAAGCATTAGGCCCAGGCTAGAGATTTCTCTTTTTTATTTTGAGAATAAAGTCGTAATATTACGAAAATAAACTGTCATTTTATGACAACTCTTAACAGAAGCACTGTCTTCCTTAAAATTAGGAATGTGGGGCATTAAGTGAAGTTATACTTTGGCAAGTCACTTAATAATGTTAATACTTTGTGATGTTATGACATTATTCTCGTAATATTACAACTTTATTCTCAAAAAAATATTCCGAAAACAGTTATTTCTAGTTCCTTCTCCTTATCAGATATTTATAAAAAAAATAAATCTTGTAAAACATGTCCTTGGCTGCCTGGTGCTGACTGTTTTCCTCATGTTTTTTTGTTTGTTTTTTTACATACTTGTTAAATTCAGATATTGAATGATTAAAAAAAAAAGAAAGAAAGACTATTGTAAAACGAGGATGAACACTATAATAAATATATCTAAAAGTTAGCATACACTTTCAGAGGATATTTGTTTAGCATAAGACTGATATTTGCCATTTTCTATCATTTGATATCAATGATATTGTTTTTTCCCTTACAGGAGATGACACAAAAGCAAAAACTAATTGCGACTTCCCACTGCTGATCTCCACAAATATACATGCAGACATGCATGAGAGAAAGTCCCAGTAATATACATATTTGTGGTAACTATGGTATAATTTGAAAGGATTTGGTCTCATTAAAATGTTATGAAAGGATAAAGCATGAAAGACATCACATTGATTCGACAGCCTGAGGCAGGGGAGCGGAGTGCTTCACTCATATTACAGTTGCTTTACAATCACAGGCTCTTTTAGTTTTTCCTCCCGTCTGCTGAACTACAGAGGCACGGTGCATTTCTCACTGTTACCTTTGATTGATGTCGGCATACTGTGCTGCAAGTCCTTAATCAAATGTTGCTTCTATCAAATTAAAAACACATTTCGAAGGTTTATAGCTCCGGGCTGGTATTTACTCATCAGGCAAGTAGCAGCAGTTGTTAAAATGTACTCCCTAGTAATGACTGCCACCATCATTCATCTGGTTTTCATTTAAAAAGAAATTACAATACTTCATATTACACATTTACATTGTCTTGGGTGTTGTTTCGATCATTACAGTCAATTTATTTCAATCTTTACAGCTCATTCTTTTCACTTAGCCTATTGCAAGTGAAAACTTGAAAAACTGCTTAACCATGTTAAGTCTGGAGGAGCTGCAGAACTCTAAACCTCAGGTTCATCTTGCAGCGTGAAATAAGAGCTACCAGCCATGGAGTCGTTCATTTTCTCACATTTTTAGAAGTTAATCTTTGAGTTTTATGATGCATTAGCAGTGTTTCTAAACTATGCCTCGTGGGCAGGCGCAATCGAAATGTAATGTGATAAAAATCAAATTGAATGCATTAAATAAAAATCTCAAATGGCAAAAATATCAAAGCTGAAAAAAAATAGTTTAGAATAACTTGCATCAAAAAAAATTATTTTTTGGAAAAATTTATTTAAGCTGTAAGACCAATATAAGATTTTTCACTGTACTGTAAGTAAAAGCCAACAAATAAGCAAGTGAAGGAGCTTAACGTATCAGCATTAGTACTGCAGCTATTGATTGTTTTTTAAATCATTTAATTTGCTGCCTAAGATTGCAGCTGATCTGTTTTGCAGAATCTTTTATTTGCATGTGTAACTTGTATTAGTGTTTTAGCCCAGTTCTTGAGTTTCCTATTCCTGTTTTTGTATGACTTTTAAATTTTCTGTGAAATATTGTATTTACAAGATGTTTATACCCTTATTATAAAGTTTGGAAAAAGTTATATGACTATTTAACTAAAGAAGAAAAAAAAAGAAACACTTAAGAAGTTCTGATAAAGCATATTTGCATTCTAGGTGTTTTAACTGAAATGCAAAATGCATCTGTTTGTTGAGGTTTAGCTTAATTTTCTCTCTAATTGTTATTCTTCCAGCAAATTATATGTTTTAGAAACTGTTTAAACTGACAAAAAATTATTCTACCATTAAATTAGCTGACAACAACTTCCATAAATTAGCAAACATCATGTTTATTCCAATTTCTTGGTTTGTCCCCATTCAGGATGAGATTTAAATAAAGCACTGACTGTATTAAATATCATTAAATGTTTGTATTGTAATAAATATTGCAATAAAAATAAAAAATAAAACAAAACACTCTTTATTAAAATTAAATAAAAATATCTTGTTACTTTTCGGCAAAGTCAGACTCACCCAAATAGGCCCTGCTACAACATACAACCATTAAGAGAGGATGCTGGAACATGTCAAACACACAAGGCATGGCTTTGTTTTCCAACCCAGTGGGATGCCAAAACAAACACTGAACCTGAGCTTCAGCTTCAGAAATAGACGAACAGCTAACAGGATATGAGTGATACTCCAATGACCTGAGAACTGTGGGAATCTCTCCTAGGGTCCTTGTAGACAAACACTGACTGTGGGAAATTAGCAAGTGACTGATAGCAGTGCCATTAAATGCCATAGAGACAGAGACTGGGAGATGGCAGTTTGTAAATCCTTTCAAAGAGGTCAATGAAAATCTTAGTCACATTAGCAGCAGGCAGGGAAGAGACACCAAAACCTCCTAACCTCAAGAAAATTACTCCAGCTTCCCCACTCCTCCTGTCTAGACCACAGAGCATAATCACAGGATGGAAGACTTTAGCTTTTTGTTTAATGAAATCTGTCTTCAACTTTTTTGTGATTAACATAATCGCTTCAGAAGCCAAATACATGTTTAAATGAAAGCTAATACAACTGGCAATGTCATCTAAGACTTTTTAAAATTTTATAAACACAGAGTTTATGTTTGATTAATATATGATTGTACATTGGAAAGTAATTACACATATGTTATATATATATATATTTTTTTAACAAAATCCTTAAAAATGATTCATGAATTTAATGTACAAGGGAGAATTATCCCAAATTTTTGGTGTCTTCAACTTAAAAAAAAAAAGCACATGCACAACCCTGTACCTGCTGCTGAGAGGGAATGTCTATCAAACACGTACGAGAGCATGCACAGGTCATTTCCCCTCGTGCATAATCTGTTTAAAAGCTGTTTGCATTGCTCATACAAGGTTACTTTTCAAAAGAAGATTAGCAATTTTTCCACTATGTGAGATTCACAACGGTTAAGTGAAAATGGGGACAAGCAATGGGGATTGCCTTATATAAACATATCACCAGAATGATTTATAATAAAGGCGGACCACTTATTTTGATGATGCAACATCTTCCACTATACCTTTACTGTAATTCCTATTGGATCAATATTTCATAGGAACACCATTTGTTGTTACTCGATCCACAAAGTTTTTTGGAATTAGTAACATATAAAGGCTTTGCAACCTCCTAGCACGCCTTAAGATTAAAAACACACTGAGCAAGCACATGGTGAGAGTGGAGAGGATAAACTCGCTTTTATCATGAAAAAACCTCCAGCAGAACCAGGCTTGGTGTAAACGGCCCTCTGCTGAGGCTGACCGGGGTTCCAGGAGAAAGAAGCAGACATTCAAAGACAAGCAGAAATACAAAGGGTAACTGTTAGCTAGCTCCACAGTTGACACAGCGAGGCAGGCAGATGAGCTCCAAGCCAGTTGTCATGTCAGAGGATGAAAGAGCACATCACAGCGGTTATTCCTAAATCTTACCCAGCAAAATCTAAGACACGGTTGATACTTCTGTAGAGATTGCAAATACAAATTTTGTGATCATGAATTGTATTGAATCGCTTAGTTAACTTTTTATATACAATTAAATTTTTATTTTTGAATAAAAAAAAACTACTTTGGCTTTATGTGTGTACATATTCAGTGAAAGATGCCTTTTATCCTGCTAAAATTGAATTTTTATTAAATGTTTATTTATTTAAGAAGTACTTTGTTCTTTATCAGTTTTTACGAGCCATTCTGAAAGGTGGAAAGAGTCCCCTTTGCCTCAAAACAGCAGATTATGGAGCTCTGCTTTAAATTCTCAAATCTTATTTGAAACATAGCTTAAACTCAGTTGAAACTGTAAACACCCAACTTTCAAGTTTTGCAACGCAATGCCAATTCGATTTACGTCTGGAATTTTCTAAAACATGAATTTGTTTTCAAATAAATAGCTCTGGCTTTTGCTTAGTGTTGTGCAATTGAAAGGTGAACTTTTGTCCTGCTGTCTCAAGTCTTTGATTTAGCTCCATCAATCTTATCAGCTGTGACCAGGCTATGTGTTTGTGCTCAATAAGTTTCCCTGTGGACAATACTGCTGCTACCTGCTGTAACAAACATATTTTGTTTGGTATATAGGTCAGAAGGTTTTCTTTTTTATGTACTCTGGATTGTCTTTCTACTGAAATATGCTATAGAAATTAACTTACATTCCCTTGTTTTAATACCCAACCTTGCTTCAAACTTCCCCAAAACTTTGTCACCTTCCTGTAATGTAATGGTGCTTTGTCAGAGATATTCTCAAACAAACATTTAAGGCATAAATTATTTAGGCCTTTATTTATAGCTAGATTAAATGATTCATAACCGGTAGGTTTAATTCAAAATGAATTTGGAGTCGGTGGATTCTACAAGTTTTTTTTTCTTAGAATTGAAGGAGCTCTTTTGGCTATGTAGACTTTTACAAGGCAATGTGACAAACGATGACAGAAACCAGGATGACATGATCTTTTTTTTTGTTATTTATTTACAACACCTTGCTAATATCTAGACAAAAGCATGTATAATCCAATGGGTCATATGACTACCAGATGTTTGATACATACTCATAGCCACCTTATCCATGCTATTGTTAGGATGTAATCCTCTGGATCAATACCACAAACATGGTAGTCATTAGGTTTTTTTTCAAAGCCACTAACATTAACCTAAAGCTGGAGACAATCCCATGATTGTTAAACATTGTGTTAAACGTCTAAGTTGCCACCCACGATGAATGAGTAGCACCTTTGTCATTGTTAACAACCGGCCAAACCAGCTATCAGGGTTAGTTAATCATTGACCACATCAGTAGCTGTCTTCAGGAAGCTGCTGCCTCCGGCTCTAAGCGACCTTTGCCTACTTCCTAATAGCCCTGCTTGTCCTCTTTCTTCTTTACCACAGGGGGTTTGTTGCTTGGCTGATCACAAAGTACTCTTGACCAGACCCCACTCTTTTTATAGCTCATTTGCTGTAAAAAAAAACAAAAAACCTGCCAATTTTAAAGATTTGCTCTCTTAATCACAACTAGATGTTTTAAATCATTACTGGTCTTGGCAGAAAAAGAATTGAGCAAATCAAAGGCAATATTAAAATAAGGATTAATTCA
>NW_015150874.1:91895-101833 GCF_000732505.1 Cyprinodon variegatus | reverse complement strand
TATATACTTATTATATACTTCTTCTGCTTCTTGCACAAGAATAATTATTTTAAAGGAATACCAAAGCTACTCAATTACATTTAAGCCTACTTTTGATGAGGTCATACAAAAGATTTTCATACATAAAAAACATTGATATTGCTATTTCTTAATTACTTGACCTGCTGGATGATCACTGCTCTGATGCCAACCATTGCACTGCCACCACCATATTTTACTGTAACTAAGAAGTTCTTTGTCCAAACTGTTATATCAGTTTATACAGGATATAACAGGACTCACACTGTCAAGAAGGTTTCACTTTTGTGAGTTCACACAAGTCTTCCCAAAAGTCTTGGAGATAACTAGTATAACTGTATAATTGCCATGTTTTTTTTTTGTTTTTTTTTTTGCTGTCCAATTTCTTATTGTTAAATCATGAACACTGACCTTATCTGAGACAACTGACATCTGTAGCGCCTTTAATAGTGTTCTGGGTCCTCCTGTGGGAGTAGGTTCTAAAGCACTATTAGGTCCTGATCTTTGAAGATTCCAAATAACTGGTGCTAAATTGTATGTTCAATTCTCTTTTTTAGTACATACAATGGGATTGTGTATTGCAGGTTATCTACAAAAATAGTTGCACGATTGCCCAGATGTGCAAACCAGTTCTGTTTAGCCCTCTTATAAATAACAGATGGCATTTTCTACAGGTTGCTTTAGAGTAGCCGTAAGAGTAAGATGAAGTTCTGAGCCATGAGTTGGAGGTAATAATGATAAAAAGCCATCTTAAAAATTAAAATTAGATTAAAATGATTAGATTAAAATAATTCGGATCAAATATTTATTTGAAATATTTATGAAGCACTTAACATAGGTATCTCTGTTGTTACAAACAACATAAAAAATGGGGAGAACAACTTAAATTAAAAATAAAATAAATGATTTTTGAATGAAGGCATCTTTGTCTGTTGAGTGGCCCTCAACCCCCCACCAAAGAAAAAATCTTTTCCTGTACAACATAAATGTGCTTTATGCTTCATTGAATCAAGGTAGAAAAAAATCCCTGTTGAGCAGATTAACAGATGCGCACTCATGTCCCTTTGCAAGCTCTTCTGATATTCTATCTTTTATAAAAAAAACATTCCATGATATTTAAAAGAAGTCAGGGTTTAACATTTGCTTTTATTGTATAAAGATTGTCTGCCATCCCGTGGCATTAGTTTAGGCTCACCTACACCTATGTTATTCTTCTATTATTACGTTAGATGGTCCAAATATGTTGGCACGCACACAGAATCTTTCTCTATCTTTTGGCATATTGCCAATGCCTCTGTTGTGGTGACAAAAATCTCACTTAAATTATCTGCAGCAATGAACAAAATTGATGTATGGCTGAATGACTCCTTCCCATCATAAATGAGTTGATGTTGGGATCTGGAGCACCTTTCTCCAGCAGAGTGCGCCGTGGATCCTCCTGAGCTGAGCCCCCAACACACCTGTGGCGCATCTCGTCATCAGAGGATCCTCCAGTATATAACCTGCCTTCAGACCTTGCCTCAACGCCGCAGTGTTGATCCAGTTTGGTTAGCACCTGAGCCTAGCAAAAACCTGAGAATCTTTGCTATCTCTGTTGAGATCAGATTCTAACTCCTCCTTGTCTCTGCTTCACAGGAATCCTGTTACCTCTTGAAGCTCTGGATGAGCTTAACCTGCCGAGCCTGCCCTCGTGAGCCAAACCTGAAGACTCTTCTCTGGATTCCGCTGCAGCTCTTGGCTAAGAGCTGGAAACCCAAACCAAGGTCTGCCCTCAAGTCAGAAGTAAGACGCTGAAGCGGTTATTGGACTCTGCTGAACTAAACAGTCTCTGGACCCAACAGTTCCTCTCTCAAAGAGAAAACCCGGACTCCTCAAGGTATTCATTAGAAACTCTCAGACTCATATTCTTCAGTCCCAGAGCTAACTGAACTGTCATCCTTACAGACTCCAGTGAACCTGCCCCCCGGCCTTGAACCAGTTCCTGTATTATATTCATGTGCCTGCGCTTAAATAAACTTTGTTAAACTTTTCATCAGACTCCGTTGTGTTCTGCATATTGGGCTTTTCAGTACTGCATAATCCAGTGCTCTTAAATATTAGATAAAGTGATTATGCTTTTGTGCATATAGAGTGTTCTCTTGTGTATTGTATGTTTTTGAGACAAAATGTGTACTGTATGTTTTTTCTTTTTCAGGGACTGCAGATGCAAATTAGCTCTGAGAGCTGGAGTTTGATACAGTTGATCTTCTCGGTGTCATTGATTAATACTTGAGAACATGGGCCCTGTCAAATAAAAGGAATGAAAATCAACTAAACTCTCAGAAGTCATAAAAAAAGAGGCAAAAACTGCAGCTTAGTTTCAGATTCGGAAATTTGGAGTTTGTCTGTTTGGTGATTAAAAAATGATATGCAGGCACATACGCAAAAACAGCTTTCTACAAGCTGTCTACAGACATGCTAATGAAAATCCCTTTGCTTCGTCTTTGGAGATCTTCTCTGTGCATGCAAACATGTTTGCAGCTGTAGACATGCAAACCTTCTGACGAGTTTAGGTGCTTTCTGTTTATTTTTAGAAACCCAGCCATGCGAAGGTTCCCCACTCCATGTTTTCTCCAGCAGAATATTTTGCCTTCTATAAAGATTAAACTGTTTTTGATGTTGTTTATCTGTTCTTTAAGATATTGTGATCAGGTAATGATGAAATGTTGCTTTTTTTGGATATTATAGTTTATTTCTTGTGATCACGGAGTTTCAATTATCGTAATGTTTTTTTAAACAGGCCTGGCAGTGGTCAGGCCTGGTTGTGGGTAGTTCAATTAAACTTTGCTGTTAAAATTGTGGTTGATTTATGACATACAGTAGCACCACACAAAATTAGATAGGGACAGGTTGGTTTTCATGCTCTAAATTTATTTTCACTTTACATTAACAATTATCTATGTATTACTTACAAACGGCTTATGGTATTTAAAATTATAGTTTAATAATATTAAAATGAAAAAAGAAATGATACCAATTAAATATGAATAAACCTTTCTGGAAGTAAAGATCTTTTCACAGCTCTGTATGTCACAGTCAATTGTTGATTGGACATCAATTCCAGTAAAAATGTTATCAGTTCAACCAGAGGGACCATAAAGGTGCATATCCTCAGCATGCTTGCAGCTCATACCAATTATTTCTGAAAGTGGAACCACTGAGAATGAACCAAAAGCCATTTACACGGTTTGCTGCTTTATCAATAGTTGTTGGGTTACCCGATAGCATGGGAATATAGTGCCACTGCCATTTAAAGATAATGAGATAGTGAGAAAACACCCCATCTCAGTCTACCACCACTTTGAATCTCCTGAATCCACCCACATACATCAACGCTCACTGGACACAAATCGCACAGCTAACCCTTGAGCCCTTATATGAATTTTAATTTCAACGCTTTGCATCACTGAAGTGCAAATACTGACACTGCAACAATTACCAGGCTACTGGGACTTTCAGGGTACCCAATTAGTTGCAGAAATCCCACGAGAGTATTCTTCAAGGCTTTGTCTCTGTGAACAAGTGTGCAGCAGAGGTGAGAGAGCTTGGAGTAGAGTGTTTTTTTAATTAATCTGACATTTTATTTAATGTTTCTCCATTGGGATTTACTTTTTAGTTTTATTCATATTTAAAAGTTCAATTTAGAACTTCTGATTGGGTTTAAGGGCAATAAACTTGTGCTGTAAGGTAGGCATACCGCAATAAAGTTTAAAAGGCTAGTTCCCATCCCTCCCAGTATGACCTATATACTTAAACAGTTTGACAGTTAATGAGGCAAAGGCATTATACACTCACTTATACCACTTAATGAGCAACAGGGGAAACTTTGATGTACAAAGTTGTAGCCTATTAAATGCTTTCTCACATAATGTTTCTCATTTTAACAACAAATGGAAAACCACTTGGTCACAGATGACTTCCCTGAATGTTTTACTTTTTAAAGGGCAAGTCCAGATACTCTCACCTCAGCAGAAATACAGAATATCTATCTATCTATCTATCTATCTATCTATCTATCTATCTATCCATTTTTTTTAAATGATTGAATTTTTACAATCAGCATTAAGTTGTATGCAAAACAAGATATGCACATCGTGAACACATTCCAATGTTTCTAAATTAGCCCAAAGCTAATTTGACCTGATCCAAAATTTTAAAAGATGAACTTTTGGTTTAAAATCCACGCTGAAATGTGATACCACTGCATCGCTGTGGTGAATTTATTCTTTGTCTTTGCAGAGTGGTTGGTTCGTTGGAGCTTCATTTACAAATTTATTTATCATTCTAACACACAGCAAATTTGATGTGTATTCACTTAACAATATATGACAGGCCGAATATTACCTGATTAAATAGCATAGTTGCCGACCCTACTGGGGTAGGCAATAAATATATCATAGCAATATTTATTTTTCCACTCAAATTGTTAGTATGGAAATGTTGTCGTGCCATACCAGTAAGGATTATCTACTGCCAATAAGTCACCCTTAGATATTTTGGTCTGATCAAAGGCCATGAGGTGTAACACTTGCCAATGAGGCCAAAGGATGTTCTAGAACACAGTTTGCAGATGTAGGGCAAAATAAAATAATTTTAAGTGATATTGAAGTAGGTTGTAAGGAAGCGGACATGGTTAGGTTTTAAATATAAAAATATTTGGCAGTTCAACATGACTACATATCACAGCTTGTCTGAAAACTAACTTTTTTTTTTTTTTAATGCATGTTATGAGTTCATGTGATGCAATGGATTCATGGCTCCTTATAAAGGCATCTAATTTTCTTTGCCCATGTCACATGTATGTACCCTGCCAACTAACATGCATTTCTTCCTGGAAACCATAATAAGCAGGAAGTAGAGGAGGAAAGATGAGATCAGCTCCTGGCGGAGCGTAGGTTACTATTCTTCCTGGATGCCTCTAGACACTGATCAAGGATGCAAATGTTCGACCTGCACAGAGTGACTGACAGCTAGTGTCTGCATTTCATCTACACCGTGGGCTGCTTCACGATGATACCTCTCAATGAGATAGCTGTCGCGGTGGCAACAGATGAGGGGGAATAAGTATATAATTGTGATTCATCTACTGCTCACACATCAGTCGAAGCTCCGTGCTGCAGTTACAGGAGAACAGTTCGGAAGGATGTGCCAATGATAGAGCATGGATAATGAGACTGAGAGATTCAAGGCCTTTTCCATCTCCCTTGAGTTGGGGAATCATCTGCTTCTACATGACAAGAGGTAGAGAAGCAGCAGAATTTTCTGTTTAATCTCCAACTAAGAGCTTTACCTGTGGTTCCCACTTCTCACATCATGTCGTTAATGTAGAAGGTGCTGATTTTTTAATGTAGGGAATAAGAGTGAGACCACATTCTATACTAAATTACGAATACCTGACAAAGATTATCAAGTAACTTAAGAAAGTATTTCTTCTGTATTTCTTCGCACCTCTGTGTTGGCCTGACATCTAAGTGTGAGCATGGGGTGAAATTGTCCAGAAGAATAAGCTAAAAAGAATCAAAGAAGGGGTGATGTCCACATTCCAACAAAGATTCTCAGCTATTCATCTTTGCCTTTCAAACATGAGCTTACCACAAAAACTCATTTCACCTTTGACTATAACTCTGTAAGGGGAGGGAGAAGCTTTGAAGTTTAGAAACAGAGGAGATGGAGAAGGGCAAGTGATCACAGGCATCACTTTGGATGCCATACAAAGTGTTGCCAAGGATTCTCTGCGGTCTGGAACTGAAGACGTCGGCTGCGAATCACTGTTATGATCTGCAAAACTATCCGAATTTAAACTATTAGGATACTGCTTTTCACCACAAATGTTATGTAGAACCACGTATTCTGTTAAAATAGTAACTTTAAATTGTTGCACAAGTGACTGAAATGTGTATTTTTGCTTTTTTTTTTATATATTTTTTTGGCCATTAAAAAAAGTGTTTTCATATTGATTTGAGGTTCCTTTGAAGAGATGAAAACCTTTCAAACATGATGTGTTCCTAGAGACAGAATAATTGTTTCAAGTCACAAACCTTAACTTAACACACCCTGATGTCTCCATCTGCAAACTTTACTTTGGATGTTGTGTTTGGAGTGATCTGACCAGATTATAAGCTTTCTAGTCTGCAAAAATGTTTAAAAGGAACTGTAAACTAGCTTTAAAAAAAAACTTTTTCTTTTTTGCTCTTTCTAAAATACTCTATAAACACTCATCGAAGCTCAAACAACTTTTACGTTATTGCATTGATTCAACTGTCAGACATCTTAACAGGGGCAGTTGGCAATACTGGTTTATTGTGAAATGTTCCAAGAAAGGGATTATTGCTCAAATGGTGCCCACTAGAACATTCAAAAGTTTAGAAATGCAGCTCTAATCAACCCTGTGAGTATATTTTGCAACAGGTAGACTTTTTTTCAAAGGTGACTTTGCTTCTACCAGACATATGACTTTGTGCAATACTTTTAAAATGAAAGTCTTGTTGTGAACCATTGATTAATATTCTCTGCACTTGTAGAAGGTGGAATCAAAATGAATTACTACAGAGTTTTTCATGCTAAAATTTTTTTGAATATTTCTTTTGACATGAAAGTCACATACAGAATAAATAAAATGATTAAACACATGACAAACATGATGTGCATAGCAGGATAAAAAGCAAGGGAAACACGCTTTGTAGATGAATATTACGTCTATAGAATCGTTTGGGTGAGAAAAGTTTTAGCTCCTATTCCACCTCTCTATATTTAATAGCAGCAATTCAATATTTTTTGTTTCAAAAAATTATTTTTTTCCTTTTAATCTATGTGAACATTGTGATCATGTGATATTTTTTTCCTATAGTTATCTTACTGTGGAGATCCTTACCAAACGAAACACATCACCAGCCTTAAAATTTACTATTTATGTTTTTTAGGACTCTACAGTAAATCTACAGCAGAATACAGACAACATATCTGCCATATTGAATATTTCATTTCAACTGAACACGAGGTCTTTGGTAAAGTGGGATCTTTCATTTCCCACTTATTGTAAAGAGGACGTGATTCTCTTGAATTTTCACTGAAACATCTAGCATCTAGTATTTCAGTCAGACTGAGGATAAATAAATAGTTGCAGCTTGTACTATACATTTATTTTTGTCATTTCTTTTGATGTAGAAGTGTATTGTAGAGGTGAGTTGTGGGGCAACAGTTTCTCCTTGTTTTCTTTTTTGACTTTACCAAAATAAACAAAAACAAACATGCACCCATACTGTAGGTCTTGTAGTAGACTTTTTATCTGTGTTTTACTGGAACACGTTCCTCCTCATATGAGTTATGCTGCATTTACTTCTATGTACAACATACATTATTGTCTGAAGATAAAAGAGTCATAATTCCATTTTCTCCCCTCATCCTCTGTCCGGCTTATTTTAACTGAGAAATATAAGAGGATATCATATGAGAAGGGTTATCTGTGGCAGGTTTGACAGCCAATTTAGTCTAGCTGAGACAGACCTGTCCCTTCATGACCGGCGGCTGTCACATGTGCATTCAAACAGAAAGATTCCTTTCTTCTTTTATAACCCCATCACCCGTCCTTCTCCATCTGACATAAATCACAGGAAAGCAACCATTGCTTGCAGACATTTCTTGATGAAGATGAAGATAGATAGACGACAAAAAATAATACAATGACAATATTTCATGTTTCTTTTTTTCCCTGATGGACCACAAAGGTTTTGGACAAATATTTTGAAGAAAGCAGGCATAAGATACTCTGCAAGTATGAAAAAATATCCTTAACAGCCCTTCTTAGTCTGACCTGAAATCAGAATATGTCAAAGTTAAATTAACTCAATAGAAATTGTGGATTTACATACATTTTTCAACTCCTCTCTTAACAAACACCACTTTTGACCAATTGCACGAGCAGGTTTTCCAGCTGTGTTACAGCTTTTTCAAGGTTCAGAAGAAGACATTGGATCTTTTCCTTATACAGGGGATACATTGTTGATAATGTTGAGGAACAGCAGGAAGCGTGGCATTGAAGAGGAAGATACTGGCTTTAAAAATGTTTATTGAAAACTTGTGACTTTGAGACTGCATGTCCACAGTTCCTGTGTTTTCTAATTTAGATTCTTTTACCCTTGTTAAAGTAAATTGTATATCTTGAACATAAATTACTGAATTTAGAGTTTTCACTTCTGTAACCACAGAAGTTGTTTTTTGCCTACCTATTGGCTCTTTTATGGATCCCAAACAAAACAGAGCCTTAAAAGCCTCATTCAGCATTACAGCAACCACCATTTAGGAGATTTTCTCGTTGTTTCAACAACTATATATCGATTTTGTTGATTTGTGAATACAAATGTGAAAAGAATAACTCATCATTAAATTAAAAAATCTAACATAACAGAAAAACATATAATTTTCTGTGCTTTACCTGTCAGAAATAATTTGTTCCACTCCTACAACAGGTCAATTAAATTGCATGCAACAAATTGAATACGACCCTCAGCTACCTGCCCAGAGCTGTCCTGTTAACTTTTGGCTCAGCATCTTTTCATTTAAGGTATTATTTTTATTAGGTATTAACAGGTTTTGCTTAAAACTTTTCACACTTTATCCAAAAGAGAGGTAATTATAAGAAATGTTGGGTTTGGCTGCACATAGAGATCAAAACAGACTGAAATCCCTTGTTTTACGTAATGACTAAGATGTATAAGACCTGTATGTCAGCCATTTATAAATTAATGTGTTTCATTTTCTGAGTCATGTCGGAGTGATGAGGTACGATCACAAGTTTATCGTGCTTCTCTGCTGCTGATTGTTCCCACTTGAGCTGCCGTAAATCAACGAGGAGGTTAATAACGTCCACTCACAGCATCTGATAGCTGAAAGGCTTTGACTAACCTTGACTTTGAAGTTGTGTTTAAGTACCGGTATTTAGAACAGTGTGATCCTTTAGTTTGTTTTGCAATGCTTATCATAAGCCCACTAAAGTGAGAACTCACCGCAGTGGATGTTATGTTATTAATTAACTGCAAGATGAGGGTCAACCTGAAGCGGTTATATCCTTTGTTCATTGTCATTGAACCCATTCGGTTTGTTCCCAGGTGCTTAGAGCCACATGGAGCAAAATTCCTATTATACTGCAAAAACAAAAGCTTTTAAAAAAGCTTTAATTCTGTCACACATACAGTTATGTGTAAAAATTTGGACACTGACTGAACCATCTCTGAAAAGACTTTTTTATTTACTCCAAAACTGATTTAAAAGAACTTCTGGTGAGAAATACATTAGGACAACGCCACACTTGTTTTGATTTAAATCTGTTAAAAGAGCAATAAGTAAGGCATTTACTGTACAATTAACAGCAAAAATCATTATAATTCGTCCGCAGGGATGGAAGAAAAATTCACTACAAACAACTGGTTCTCTCCATCAACAATATCTTAATCCGGTTTTTCTCTATTTAACCATGAGATAAGGATTGGAACTGATTTTGTGGAGTGTGTAGCCTAGTGCAATTCATTATAAAGTCAATTCAAAGTGCTTCACATTAAAATACAAGGAAAATAATAGCAAATAAAAATTAAACTTGATAAAAGCAGGTTGTAAAAAAAAATTAAACAGATGGACCACAAACTTCTGCTAATATTTAAAGCTACAGTGTGTAATTTTCAGCGACATCTAACGTTCAGACTGCAGACCTCAGCAACATGAACATCTCCCCCCCAACAGTACGGCGAGCGTTACGGGACAAAATGTCTTCCACGACGTCCGCATCACCTACCTTCTCAAGTGATGAGGTTTGTTTACATAGATAATTTTACAGATAGTATTTCATTAGTCTGTGTGGAATTAAAGGAACAGCACTAGACTGGTTTAAA